>NC_049916.1:12550333-12682613 GCF_001411555.2 Juglans regia | reverse complement strand
TACACCGCCCAGCCCAGTAGCTTCCCCTCCCGCCGGTCATCAACCCCCACCAACCTCAGCCCCTAACTCGCCGCCGTTAGCCTCCACGCACGGCTTGAAGCCGCGGCCTTCACCTCCTTCGTGCGCCGCCGTCGCGCCACCATTGGCCACCATCTTCCTACCACTTCATCCCCGACCTCTTGGCAACCCATTGGACCCAACCCCGGCTCCGATCCGTCACCGGTGAAGCTCCACCAAGTCCATTTCCGATTTGTACATTTTTGGCCTTAAACCACCATTTGCGCCGTCATCCACGGCAAACCACCACCACCATTGGCTTCACCGACCTCTCTAGGCCCTACCCTATCATTTTGGGGTCTTCGTTTGTCTCCGTTGAAAAGTGGGTATTTGTGACCCACGACCACAGTGTATTTTACACTGTGGTGTTGCTCAGACGTCGCCTTTTTCAACTTCGTGATCCTCCGGAAATTATCATATAGCGCTGTAAGTATTTCTCCAAAGAATTCTCATGAATTTTATGTATTTTTGCACTAACCCATTTCACTGTATTTTTTTGGCATGCCGGACTGAGTCCGAGGAGTTCGGGGGTCGGATGGATTTGTGATTGGAGTTGTTGGTTTGATTGGATTGGTTATTGGTTATTGGTTATTGATGGATTTTGGATTGGTTGGTTCATGTGCATTTCATTATTTCATGCATGTTCATGTTTGTAAAGGAAAACTGGGTTTTCGTGTATTGCATTCATGTTCATGTGTTTATGAAAACTGGGTTTTCATGTGAATGATTTGTTGGGTGCGGGTGTATCACGAACCCCAAGCCGAGATGGGGCATTATCTCGGTGGAGCTCCTCTGGTTACTCGGGAGCGGAATAAACTGAGTAACGTCCCCTGGATTGTCGCTGGGCGACAATGGGATCGGACGAGAGATTCGTGCCGACTCCGTGGTCCTTCTGTTGGCGGGGACTAGAGGATGCTTGGTTATGTACGTGCTGGGCGCGAAACTGGGCATCGCTCGGTGTGTAGTGGATGTTCCCACTAACGTGTTGGGCGCGAAAGTGGGCATCGCTACGAAGCCAGGGTGTGCGGATGACCCATAGGGGAGATCATGGTGCATACATTAAAAATGGACTATTTTCTGGGAAAATAGCGTGCGTTGGATTTTGTGTAATTCATTTTCTGGGAAAATATTTTACGGATTATTTTTGGGCCAAATGGGATTTTGGCGTGTGTTGGAAAATTAATCATTTTCGGGGAAAATGATATTTTGAGGAAAATGCATATTTCTTCATATGCATACATGTTGGTGGCATTAATGCATTTTTATTCCTGAGGATATTATTTTTTTTGGGTTATACTTACCTGCGGTACCATTCTGTGGTAACGTAGATTTTGATGCAGATGAGGAGGAGGAGGGTGAGCCTGAGGAGACGGCTCCGCCCGATGAGTGATCTGGGATCAGTAGCTTGTTATTTATTTTACCCTTTTGTATTTTTGGGACATGTGTTAACTTTATTTTTGGATGACTGTATAACTGCTTTTAAAACTTTACTGATGTTTAGTTTGTATTTAAATTCTGGTACTTAGTAGACTTGATTAACCGCTGCGTTTTTTATTTGTACACCGTTGCATGTACACACACTGGCACTTCGTTGGGATGTGTGACCGTGTTGTCATCATCTCGGCGTCTCGATTCTCGTGTTTTCTCTACATGGGGGTCGGGGGCGCCACAGGTGGTATCAGAGCAGTTTGGCTCTGGGTAAAACCACATGTCCCTTAGGATAGTACCAGAAATTATTTTATTGTTTTAAAATAATTTTTTTTTTTAAGTGTTGTAAGTTAAATGATTATTTTAAAAATAAATATGAGATATTATGAGTTTATTGTTATTTTATTTTATGTTAATTGATGTTATTTAATTTAATTTTATCTTATTGTATTTTTTTTTTGTGTTGCTTTTGGTTGAGTTTGGTTTTATCTGGATTTAAGCGAGGTTGGAGGTTGCTCTATGACAGGACTATGGTGAGACCAAGAAGGCAAGCTGATGTGCCCGAGGATGAGCTACCCAGGGGTGAAAGAAATGATGCCATTACGAGGGCGTTGAATAGGATGTCAGACTTGTTCGAGCAGAATTTCTGACCGCCGCAAGGAGATCTAAATAGAGCGGTCCAAGTGGGGTGCACCTATGAGCGCTTCCTGGCGCATAGGACTCCTGCCTTTTCTGGCGAGGAGGATCCAATGCGAGCTAGGAGGTGGATTCTAGATTTGGAAAGAACCTTTGAAGTCTGTGGGTGTACTGAGGTCCAGATGGTTTTGTATGCAAGCTATATGCTACAGGGTGAAGCAGCATACTGGTGGGAGACCAAGCAGTCACTCCTAGAAATGGAGTTAGGATCCTTGGCTGCTGTGTCTTGGCAGCAGTTTAAAAAGGAATTTGATGATCGATATTTTCCTGTTTCGGTGAGAAGGCAAAAGGCTCGGGAGTTCAATAATTTGGTTCAAGGAGGCATGACTGTTGAGCAGTATGCAAGGAAATTTATGGAGCTTGGACGGTTCGCTCCTCACCTTATTGCCTCAGAAGAGTTGCAGGTTGAGCGTTTCATGGAGGGTCTGCGCCCCGAAATACGCAGACAAGTGGCTTGTCTTCAAATTGTGGAATTTCAGAAGTTGGTAGACTTGGCCAGTATCGCAGAGCGAGAGAATAGCTTTGTAGTGGGCTCCCCTCCTGGTCAGAAAAGACGGAGTTATCTTGGTGAAGGAAGTAGTTCTGGATCGTAGCAGAAGTTTGTTCAGAGGACCGGGACCCGTCCACATACAACCTCCGGTGTTCGTGCAGGGGGTCGGACTCCAGTATGCCCTAGATGCAATAGAGCCCATGAGGGCGATTGTGGTCAGAGGGGAATTCAGTGTTATAATTGTGGCCAGCCAGGTCACTTTGCTCGGGAGTGTCCTACAAGAGTTCAAGGTGGCCAAGGAGGACGAAGAGGTCGACGAGGTGGAAGGGGCAGCCAGAGACAGTTGGTACAAGCCCGGGTCTATGCAGTGACTCCAGGCGATGTGGATTATGAGGCTCCAGAGACCCACGACGCTGGGGTGATTACTGGTATGTTTGTAGTTATTTATTTGGATTTAATGTTTGGTGTGGTTGGGTTTTTTGAATTTGTCTGGTGGTTGTGTTTGCATCAGGAAGAGTTCGTCTATATGATTTTTATGCTTGTACTTTGTTTGATTCTGGGGCGTCCCAATCTTTTGTGTCTGCCACGTTTGCACGGATGTGCAATTTGGTTATAGAACCTCTACCGCAATCCTTAGTTGTGGCTCTTCCCAATGGCGAGATCGTGTGTTGCTCCAAGGTTGCTTTGGGTTGTCCTTTGGATCTGGGTGGAAGGACACTGGATGCGGATTTGATTGTATTCAAGTTGCTTGGTTTTGATATAATTTTGGGTATGGATTGGCTGTATCGATATTCTGCGAATATTGATTGTAGAAGCCGAGTAATTGGTTTTCAACTCTCGGATGGGGATTATTTGGAATTCGTGGGAAGTAAGTTAAAGGCAAGACCATCAATTATATCAGCAGTTCAAGCTAAGAGAGATATAGCTTGTGGGGCAGATGCTTTTTTGGTCCAAGTCGTATCTACACCATCTGAGAAGAAATCTTTAGCGGATATTCCAGTGGTGGAAGAATTTCCCGATGTGTTCGTGGACGAGTTACCTGGATTGCCTCCCGTTCGCGATATGGAATTTGTTATTGATCTGGAACCCGGGGCGGCTCCTGTGCATAAGGCTCCTTACCGCATGGCACCGGCCGAGTTAAAAGAGTTGAAGACTCAATTGTGAGAATTGGCTGACAAAGGATTTATTCAGCCTAGTACTTCACCATGGGGAGCACTTGTATTGTTTGTCAAGAAGAAAGATGGTACTCTCAGAATGTGTATAGACTATCGGGAGCTTAACAAGGTGACTATCAAGAACAAGTACCCTCTTCCAAGAATTGATGATCTGTTTGACCAGCTTCAGGGAGCAGCTGTCTTTTCGAAGATTGACTTGAGATCAGGGTACTATCAGCTGAGGATAAGGGATAAGGACGTGCCCAAGACTGCTTTCAGGACGAGGTATGGGCATTATGAATTTAAAGTGATGTCTTTTGGGTTAGCGAACGCTCCAGCCGCTTTTATGGATTTAATGAATCGGGTGTTTCGACCCTTTTTGGACTCTTTTGTGGTGGTGTTTCTTGACGACATTCTGATTTATTCCCGAGACTTGGAAGAGCATGCTTGTCACCTTCGTCTGGCACTTGGAAAATTAAGAGAGCATCAATTGTACGCTAAGTTGAGCAAGTGTGAATTCTGGTTAGAAGAAGTTAAGTTTCTTGGACATGTGATTTCTCAAGAAGGGGTGGCTGTAGATCCTAGTAAAGTAGAAGCTGTTTTGTCATGGCCTCGCCCTTCAACAGTTCGTGAGATACGAAGTTTCTTGGGACTTGCCGGTTACTATCGAAGATTTGTGGAAGGTTTTTCTCGACTATCATGACCTCTCACTGCCTTGACTAGGAAGAATACGGAGTTTGTATGGTCTGACAAATGTGAGAGAAGTTTTCAAGAGTTGAAGAGAAGATTGACAATGGCACCTGTTTTGGCACTTCCAGAGCCACACAAGCCATTTGTGATTTTTAGTGATGCATCCAAATTCGGGTTGGGATGCGTTCTTATGCAAGAGGGACGGGTTGTTGCTTATGCATCTCGTCAGCTGAAAATTCATGAAAGGAATTATCCCACACATGATTTGGAGTTGGCAGCAATAGTTTTTGCTCTTAAGATTTGGCGGCATTATCTGTATGGTGAAGCCTGTGAAGTTTATACTGATCACAAGAGCTTGAAGCATCTATTTACTCAGAAGAATCTCAATATGAGACAGAGGCGGTGGTTAGAGCTGATTAGCGACTATCAATGTGAGATCAAGTATCATCCAGGAAAGGCGAATCTAGTCGATGATGCTTTGAGTAGAAAATCTCAACAAGTGGATGAAGCAGAGTCATCAGATCTGGACTCTCTCCTTTGTGGTATGAAGAGACTTCTTATCGAGAGTTCACAGCAAGAGGAATTGTTATCGTCAGTCTTGGATGTCCGAGTAGTGGATTTTGAAGAATTGAAGACTCTTCAAAGAAGGGATCCTAAGTTGTTAGCTATCAGGAAAAGAGTTAGGAAGTCTAGAGGACCCCTGCATTACAGCTTGGATAAGGATGGTATTCTTCGGTTTCAGGATCGTAGAGTGATTCCCCGAGATTCTGAATTTAAAGAGCGGATTTTGGCAGAAGCCCATGCGGCTCCTTATTCAGTTCATCCAGGAAGCACGAAAATGTATCGAGATTTAAAGAGGAATTTCTGGTGGGAAGGAATGAAGTTGGACATCGCTTTGTTTATTGAGAAATGTGACACGTGCCGTCGAGTGAAGGCTGAGCATCAAAGACCTGCTGGTAGACTTCAACCTCTCCCTATTCCTGAGTGGAAGTGGGATGATATTTCTATGGATTTTGTTGTGGGTTTGCCGAGGACTCCTAGTGGGAAGAACTCAATTTGGGTGATTGTTGATCGGTTGACCAAGAGTGCCCATTTCTTGCCTGTTAATAATACCGACTCTTTGGGTAAGTTGACTCGGTTATATGTCAAGGAGATAGTGCGTTTGCATGGAGTACCCAAGAGTATCGTGTCAGATCGGGACCCGCGGTTTACGTCCCATTTTTGGAAGAGCTTGCAGGCGGCTTTAGGCACTAAGTTGAAGTTTAGTAGTGCATATCACCCTCAAACTGATGGTCAATCAGAGCGTACTATTCAGACTCTGGAGGATATGTTGCGGTCTTGTGTCATAGGATTTCAAGGAAGTTGGGAGAATCATCTACCGCTTATTGAATTCTCTTATAATAACAGTTTTCATTCCTCCATTCAGATGGCCCCGTATGAAGCTTTGTATGGGAGGAAGTGTAGATCGCCTTTGTGTTGGGATGAAGTTGGTGAGAGCAAATTGTTTGGGCCTGAGATAATTCAAGAAATGAAGGATCAAGTTCAGTTTATAAGGACTAAAATGGCAGAAGCGCAAAGTCGCCAGAAGAGTTACGCAGATACAAGAAGAAGAGACTTATCCTTTGAAGAAAGTGATTGGGTTTATCTTAAAGTCTCTCCTATGAAAGGCGTTAAGCGCTTTGGTAAGAAAGGAAAGCTTAGTCCAAGATATGTTGGCCCTTTTCAGATCGTAGAGAAAGTTGGGCTTGTTGCTTATAGAGTTGCCTTGCCGGATTATTTTGGGGATGTTCATGATGTGTTTCATGTGTCTTCGTTGAAGAAGAGTTTTGGACAGCAAGAGCCACGTTTTGTTGACCCTGAACGCATTCAACTTCAGCCTAACCTTACTTATGAAGTTACCCCGACGCAGATTGTTGATTGGAAAGAGTAAAGATTAAGGTCCAAGGCAATACCTATGGTGAAAGTGTCATGGGGTGATCCGTTGGCTCAAGATTACTCTTGGGAAAGAGAAGCCGACATGAGGGAGCTTTATCCTTACTTGTTTGATTGAAATTGTCGGTATGTTCTAAGTATGCTCTCGATTGAATCTTGATCCTATCTTAGTTTAATATTTGACCTTGCTAATTTCGAGGACGAAATTTTTTTTAAGGAGGGGAGGATGTAACACCCCCGTATTTTAGTGTATTTTTATTGAATGATTATTTTTATGTTATTCAAAAAATTATTCTCTTGTTTTAAAATTTCTGGATTTTAATTGGGTTATTTTTAGGATTTTTAATTTGGTGAAAATTATTTTTATGTGCTTTCTTGATATTTATTTATTTATATGCATTTAAATTGCTTTTAATATTTAAATTAACTACTGTGTGATTTAATTATTTCAATTTGACTTTACCATTACGTTTAAATTATTTTATTTAACTTATGGTTTTAAAGTCGTTTCTGTTGGATCATTTTGTTACCCAAGTTATGAGGATTGGACCTCATTTCTTTTCTCCTATTTTTCTTTTCCTCCTTTTCTTTTCTTTCTTTTCTTTTTCTTCCTCCTTATTTTTCCTTCTTCCCGCTCGAGCTGCATTCTCCCTCTCTCCCGTGCGTTCCGTCGTCCACCCCCAACCCACTGCCGCCGCGCCGCCGTGACCTACACCGCCCAGCCCAGTAGCTTCCCCTCCCGCCGGTCATCAACCCCCACCAACCTCAGCCCCTAACTCGCCGTCGTTAGCCTCCACGCACGGCTTGAAGCCGCGGCCTTCACCTCCTTCGCGCGCCGCCGTCGCGCCACCATTGGCCACCATCTTCCTACCACTTCATCCCCGACCTCTTGGCAACCCATTGGACCCAACCCCGCCGCCGCCGTCGCGCCACCATTGGCCACCATCTTCCTACCACTTCATCCCCGACCTCTCTAAGCCCTACCATATCATTTTGGGGTCTTCGTTTGTCTCCGTTGGAAAGTGGGTATTTGTGACCCACGGCCACAGTGTATTTTACACTATGGTGTTGCTCAGACGTCGCCTTTTTCAGCTTCGTGATCCTCCGGAAATTATCATATAGCGCTGTAAGTATTTCTCCAAAGAATTCTCATGAATTTTATGTATTTTTGCACTAACCCATTTCACTGTATTTTTTGGCATGCCGGACTGAGTCCGAGGAGTACGGGGGTCGGATGGATTTGTGATTGGAGTTGTTGGTTTGATTGGATTGGATTGGTTATTGGTTATTGGTTATTGATGGATTTTGGATTGGTTGGTTCATGTGCATTTCATTATTTCATGCATGTTCATGTTTGTAAAGGAAAACTGGGTTTTCGTGTATTGCATTCATGTTCATGTGTTTATGAAAACTGGGTTTTCATGTGAATGATTTGTTGGGTGCGTGTGTATCACGAACCCCAAGCCGAGATGGGGCATTATCTCGGTGGAGCTCCTCTGGTTACTCGGGAGCGGAATAAACTGAGTAACGTCCCCTGGATTGTCGCTGGGCGACAATGGGATCGGACGAGAGATTCGTGCCGACTCCGTGGTCCTTCTGCTGGCGGGGACTAGAGGATGCTTGGTTACGTACGCGCTGGGCGCGGAACTGGGCATCGCTCGTTGTGTAGTGGATGTTTCCCACTAACGTGTTGGGCGCGAAAGTGGGCATCGCTACGAAGCCAGGGTGTGCGGATGACCCATAGGGGAGATCATGGTGCATACATTAAAAATGGACTATTTTCTGGGAAAATAGCGTGTGTTGGATTTTGTGTAATTCATTTTCTGGGAAAATGTTTTACGGATTATTTTTGGGCCAAATGGGATTTTGGCGTGTGTTGGAAAATTAATCATTTTCGGGGAAAATGATATTTTGAGGAAAATGCATATTTCTTCATATGCATACATGTTGGTGGCATTAATGCATTTTTATTCCTGAGGATATTATTTTTTTGGGTTATACTTACCTGCGGTACCATTCTGTGGTAACGCAGATTTTGATGCAGATGAGGAGGAGGAGGGTGAGCCTGAGGAGACGGCTCCGCCCGAGGAGTGATCTGGGATCACTAGCTTGTTATTTATTTTACCCTTTTGTATTTTTGGGACATGTGTTAACTTTATTTTTGGATGACTGTATAACTGCTTTTAAAACTTTACTGATGTTTAGTTTGTATTTAAATTCTGGTACTTAGTAGACTTGATTAACCGCTGCGTTTTTTATTTGTACACCGTTGCATGTACACACACTGGCACTTCGTTGGAATGTGTGACCGTGTTGTCATCATCCCGACATCTTGATTCTCGTGTTTTCTCTACATGGGGGTCGGGGGCGCCGCAGTCAATGTTATATAAGGACAAGGAGAACATTGGAATCACATTTGGATGTTCATCTCTAATGTGAAAAAGATTCTTAGCAAGTTTGAGTGTTGGTCTGTCAAACACATCAAGCGAAATACTAATAAGTGGCATATTGTTTAGCCAAAAATGCACTAGATATAACTTATGTACTCATTGAATTATAGATGGTTTAGATTTAGAGATAAGATGATTTTAGATAAAAAATAAAAGTTGAAAAAAATATTGTTAGAATATTATTTTTTAATATTATTATTATTTTAAAATTTAAAAAAATTAAATTATTTATTATATTTTGTGAAAATTTAAAAAAGTTGTAATGATAATATGAAATGAGATAAAAAAAATTTCTGAATCTAAACGGACCTTAAATGATATTTATCTTTGTATTTCTCTTTCATAGAGTTTCATAGCAATAAAAGTATTTAATTCCTCTAAAATAAAATTAAAAAAAAATTCAATTCTTATGAAAAGTGTAATCTAAAAGTTAATTAGACGTTTGGATTCGAAAATGAGTTGAGATGAGTTGAAATGACTTGAAATGAGTTAAGATGGATTGTGAATAGTAATGAGATGAGTTGTGAATAGTAGTAAGATTTGTGAGTTAAAGTTACTGAATAGTAATAAATAATAGTAAAATGAGTTGAGATGAGTTGAGATAAGTTGAGATGAGCTGAGATCTCTTTCGAATCCAAACGTCTCCTTAACACTATGACGTCGGAGGTGAGATGATAGCAAGACAGTCCACCTTAAATTTAGCATTTGCCCATATTTAATTTCTCTGACACCTATGCCCTCGGCCAATTAATAGCATTTGGCGCAATCCAAGGGCGCCAGGGTCGTACTTCCTTCTTACCCACCAAAATATTTAAAATACTTCAAACAAAGGCCCCGATTGCATCTCGTTCTGACCGCTCGGCCTCCAAATTTCCCTCCCTAGAGCCGTTTGGTGAGCGAGAAAGCTTATAGAGGGAGAGAAAGAGAGATAGATATGACTGAAAGTCAAGGAACAGCTGATAAAATGGCTACCGAGCATAAGAGAGACCGAAGAAACGTCCTTGCCCTTACCGGAGCAGCTGCTTTGCTCGCTCTTGCTGTCAACCTCGCTATCTCCGTCTTCAACTCCCACAAGAAGAAGACTAAGAAGAATAAAGGTTTCTTCTTCTTGTACTCGAAATTTCCAGGATAACAACCACAAACACAAAACTCTAATCAATTCATTAACTATGCATTGACTGCTTCAAGTTTCTGTTTCTCTGTGACAGTCACTGTTTGAATCTTTATTTGTGTGTTTTTAATTTTATACATCAGATCTTCCGGGCTCTAATGTTTGTGTCAATCTCTCGGCGTCGGAGATTCGCAGATTAGCTGACCGAATCATTGCGAACTCTAAATCAGTTCATGATAGAGTTGCTTCTGTTCCTCTCGACAAGGTATCGACAAGTTCCCAGCTTGTTGAACATCTGGCGATATCAAATAACATTGACTATCTTATGATGCAATTATTGCTCGGAAAAAAATTGCTGTTTTCTAAGCTTACATCATTACTTTAATGAATTCAAAACTGCAGGTCACGTACAAGAATGTTGTTTCCCCTCTGGCAGAATTAGAGGCACGACACTTCCCGCTGATGCAGTCTTGCTTGTTTGCGAAGTTGGTGTCCACTTCAGATGATGTGCGCAAAGCAAGTGCTGAAGCTGAGCGAAGAATAGATGGTCATGTTCTGATGTGCAGGTTTTGCTTATGTAGTTGTTTGTTTATTTATTTATTTTCAGGTCCTTACTTACCTTCTCTTTTACCATTTCCTCCATCCAATGGATTGGTGCAACTGATTCAGACATACTATATGTCCATGTGCGCTTACCCTTGAAAAGAAGTCCAATTGACATACTTAACTCAAGCTGGTTAGCAATGTCATATTGTTGGAATATTGTCGGAAAAATGATGAAACCTTGTGCCTTTTCATAAGAGCGGTATACTGGGTGCATGTATAATTTGTCACTGAAAATAGACTAAACCTTACATTATGTATGGAGGAACAAAAGTAATTAATTTTCATTCACTGTAGTTGGTATGCAAATAAAGATTTTGTGTATTTCATGCAAGTCGAACAGCAAGCGTGAAGATGTTTACCGAGTCATCAAAGCCATTGCTGCAAGGGGGGAATGGATGAATGCTGAAGCTAAACACTACATTCAGAGCCTGGTAAGAGCAAATACATGTGCAAACGCATCCAAGTGTGAATATATACTCAGCTTGAGAGTGCGTGTGCCAGTATGTTACCTTTCTTGGTTAATTATTTTAATTCTATGACAGTTATTTGGCCTTCTCACTTAGTAAGTACTTGCTTGATGGTTGGAATGGTTATTTACCAATACCTATGCCATCTATAAAACACAAGCACTTATATGGAAACTACTATATCTTTTATTTGATACATTTCAGCAAGGACTTCAGTAATCTTCATCAAAAGTTAGATCTGGATATTTATTTTATTTTAATCAGTGACAGGTTAGAGACTTTGAGCGGAATGGTTTGAGCATTACTGTGACAAAGAGAGAGGAAATGCATCGGTTGAGAGCTCAAATAGATGAGCTAAGCTTGCAATATATAAAAAATCTGAATGATGATAGTACTTTTCTTCTCTTCAGTGAGGCTGAGTTAGCTGGTTTACCTCCAGATTTCCTTAAGGTGTGATATGTCTCTCTTTACTCTTTTCTATTTTCCATGTGAACTTTTCTTGAATGCTACTTTCCAATCTCAGTCAGGGAAGTAATAAGTTTTCAATGTGTAAGGAGCCTGTACTTTTTCAATGTAGTGTTTTGTTTTGCTTGAAAGACTTTGTTCTTGGGCAGGGCTTAGACACAGCTGAAAATGGTAAATTCAAGGTCATCCTAAGAAGTAATTATGTTGCGGCAGTGCTTGAACTTTGCCAGGTATTACATTCTGGGTTCATTAATTTTGCTCTGCCCTGTGCTGGCGCAAAACTTGTACGTGCATTAATCTGCATTCATTGATGGCAGTAATGAATGCATTTACTGTGCTTTGTTGTTTTTGTTTGTAATTGCTTTCTGATGCAGTTCTTGCCACTTATTTCGGACTGGGACATGTATTTATTAAGTTAACAACAATTTTGAGCCTGTGAAGGTAGGAACTACAAGGAAAATGGTAGCTGTGGCATATGGGAAGAGATGTGGAGAAGTCAATGTTGCCGTCTTAGAAAACTTGGTATAAATTCATCATACAAATCCCTTTGTTTTGACATGAAAACTTCTGACTTTCTGTAATGTAAATGATAAGTTGATTTTAACACTAAAATTTAAAGATATTATATGGACTTCTTAAAATGGTAACATTGCTGTGGTTGTTTTAAAGAAAGCTTCTGTGAGTTTATTAGCATCACTACAAGTTTTGTTGTTGGTTCACAACTCAGGAAACCTAATATTGTGAAAGTGCCAATTGGATTTAGTAAATGAACCCATTAGGGAAGTATATCAGCTGGTATGAAGCAACTGTTGTATCTTTTTGTTTTATGCAAATTAATGGCGATCAGGTAACCATTTTTCTAAAGGAGATTCTTGTTGGCATATCTTAAATATTTAGCTCATAATGATGTATTTTCTATTTGAGGATTTAGTTTTTCTGTACCATCAACTGCCACTTTTTATTACGCTGTCATGCATCGATATTGTTTTCTTATGATTCAGGTCAAACTGCGCCATAAATATGCTCGCTTGCTTGGTTATTCAAACTATGCAGACTATGCCGTGGATCTTAGAATGGCTAAGACACCCTCAAAGGTTTATATAGTGTTACCATAAAGCAATAGTATACACTGTTACTCTAAGGCCTGTTTTAAATAATGCATCTGTATGCTCTTTTTCTTGATACCTTTCACTGAATCTCGTTTTAACCTTCTTTATATCTTCTCACTGTGTCCAGGTATTTGAGTTCCTAGAGGACATCTCAGTCAATTTAACCAACTTGGCTAATAAAGAACTTAATATGATGAAGGACTTAAAGGTTAGTATTTATTTATTTTTTTAAAATTTTCTGGGTATGGCTACTTTAAGGTTGTAAGGTAGTTGCTAAAGTCTACTCTGCACTGTTTGCCATTGACTTCTTGTTTTTGTATCTGATGGGGCTATCAGAAGAAAGAGGAAGGTGATATTCCATTTGGAATTGAGGATCTATTATACTATGCAAAGAGGGTTGAAGAACAGAAGTTTGATCTTGACTTCGGAGCTCTTAAGCAATACTTTCCTGTCAATTTGGTTTTGTCTGGGGTCTTCAAAATTTTCCAAGACCTTTTTGGTAATCACAGATTTAACTTCAGATGGAATTGGGACATTCTTTGTAACATATTGATCACAAATGATTTAATTACATCTAGTTGACTTCTTCATTTCAGGTGTAAGTAGTGATACTTATCCTTTCGTCTTTATTCCACACAGGTTTAAGGTTTGAGGAAATTGCAGATGCTGAGGTTTGGCATGATGATGTTTGTGTTTTTTCAGTTTTTGACTTGAGTTCTGGTGAACTCTTGGGTTATTTCTACCTAGATCTGTACACGAGGTTTGGTTCACTTCAAGTTTTTACATGTTCAGCTCTTGATCTATTTTTTATTTACCTTTTGAGTTTGAAAGACATGGGGATATGTTGTATACTTGGACAGGGAAGAAAAGTATGGTAATACCTGCGTGGTGGCTCTTCAAAATGGTGCATTATCAGTAGATGGTGCACGGCAGGTGATTATTATTACTTAACCATTTCTGCTTTAAGTCCATGGAAACAAAGTTGACATTTGTGAAATTAAGCCTTGTGGTGCTGGATTGGACTTTTAGGGTCATCTTGATTTATTTTCATAGAGTTCTAATTTTTGGTAGTAAACTTTGAAGTTGTGGCAAAGTTCTACCTTAAGAAACTAATTATCATTTCCTCATCTCAGTACTATCTCCATCATCCTGATAATGCCACTGCTGCCAGAAAATACATCCAAAACCACTAGTCCACCTCTTCTTCCACTGGTGACACCATTATCACCACCACCACTGCCACCAACAACAATCACAGGATCACCACATATGTTTCTTTTTCCAAGTTACTCCTTCCTGGTGCATTGATTTTAGTCATCTGAAATACATACAATCTCAGATAAATATTTCCACGAATATATGGATGTTAGATGTTGCTGATTTGTTTTATACGTAACAAGATTAGGTGTCCCTGTTGATGAGAGATTATGTGTCCCACATGCTTGCTTCATGCCCTTGTGTTCAAATTGTCTACTGCTTTAGGAATCTAAGTTGAATTAGTTGACATGCCTTTTGATCCTCTAACCCCAGGCTTTTGGTGATGTCCTCATGGATATTCAGATGGATGCATGTGTGCTTTTGTTCCTTGGCTTTAAGGTAGATCTAAGGTATTAATGAAAAAGAAATAAGCATGAGTTGTTTAAAGATAGTCCTACAAATTGGAGTACCAAAGTAAGAGGTTACATTTCTAGGTTGAGTTACGAATCTTTCTCTCCGGGAACTCTTAAAATAGTCCTGTCATGTAGAGCCTGCTGTAAATTTGTCTGAAACATTTTTTTATCCTTTATAACAGTTCCAAATCTTTTGTTTATGCTTATGGTTATAGTTTGTCATACCTTGTTATTGTATAAACTAGTATCATGTAAATTAGTTAACTTTGGGTTTTGTTAGCAGGTAGCTGTGGCACTACTGATATCTCAATTTGAAAAGGACGTTGGTGGTCACCCTGGGTTGTTGCGATTCTCAGAAGTGGTTAATCTTTTCCATGAATTTGGACATGTGGTATGCTTTCTTTGATCCAAACTTTATCTTGAAGTAGAACTTGCATTCTCCAATACTGTCCTAGTATCTTTCTTATTTTATTTTATTATTATTATTTCTTTGCCTTAGAAATTGTGCTATATCTGTATCACTTTGTTTTTATGCAGTATAGAAGGTGGTCTCAGTGATGCCAGACTCGTTTGTTCTCTATGCTTTAGAAAACCATTATCTAAAAGAGGTAGCGCTATTTATAAATAGACTGAACGGCTGAACCCCCATTTCCTTGGCTAAGGAAACTAACAGTGTTTACAGTGGAAAAAACAATGGTAGTTGGACTACAGGCACTGTTGTTTTTTTGTGGAAGTTAGCTTTTTGTATTTGATGGGTTCTTATGATATCTCATATGATAAAGATAAGGGTAGGTCGTGTATGAGATCCTACATTGTTTGGAAAGAAGTTCTTGCTCTTTATAAGGTTACAATGGGACTCCAATTATATCATTGACTAGTCCTTTTGGAGTATAGGCCATGTGGCTTGAGCCTTCCATTAGGGCGTTACAAATGGTATCAAAGCTTATCCCAACCAGAAATGTGGGGCTTGAGCTGTGCTATTTACGACGGACTGGCCCAACGAGGACGTCAGGAGTTTAAGGGGATAGATTGTGATACCCCATATGATAAGGATAAGGGTAGGTGTTGTATGAGATCCCACATTGCTTGGTAATGAGAAATTCTTGCTCTTTATAAGGTTTTAATGGGGCTCCAATTGTATCATTGACTAGTCATTTTGGAGTATAGGCTATGTGCTTTGGCCAATGTCTCCACAACTTAATAGCAGGATTGACTTTGGCCAATGTCTCTTCACTTGGTGTATTTATTCTCTTGACAAGTAACGCTGTTTGTTTCTATAGCAGTTATGATAAATATTATATCTGCTGTGATAATGTCTCTGATGCCAATGGTCTTTTGCTGACTTTAGGTCCAACATATTTGCAATCGTGCAACCTTTGCTAGATTTTCCGGGCTGCGTGTAGATCCTGACTTTGTGGAGATCCCTGCTCAGGTGCTAGAGAACTTGTATGTAATGGATCCTTTTGTTTCATATTCTTATTAGAAAAATACAAATCTGACATTCAATTCTTTGGATAATTTTAGGTGTTATGAGGGTTTTGCTCTGAAGTTGATATCTGGTTTCCATCAGGTGATACACGCTTCTGACAAAATTTGATTCTTTTTATCGTAAACACTTGGACTGTTAGTCTGGTCTCCCTCTCTTTCCTCTTCACTCTTCAAACACATCAAAATGTTATTTTTATATAATCTTCTTAACATAGCTATATAATTTATTGAATTGTAGGATATCACAAAGCCCATCAAGGATGAGACATGTAGATCACTTAAAAGATGGCGACATTCCTTTTCTGCACTTAAATTGAAGCAAGAAATTCTTTATTGTAAGTTAACTTGTTAACATATTTTCTGATTGAAAACTTCACTACTGGATAACTACTACTTGTAAAACAGACAGTTGGGATGTGGACACATAACAGGCTATGAATTATTAGGTTCTGCAGATAATTGCTCCTGTAACTCAGTCTGTTTCTATGTTGTCAGGTCTTTTTGATCAAATTATACATTCTGCTGACAATATTGATGTTGTCGAGTTATTCAAGCATCTTCATCCGAAGGTAAGTAACGATTAAAATCCTTCCTTTATAAAGTTGCATGGCATCTGTGGATATATAATAACACTTTGTTCCTACAGGTGATGTTAGGTTTGCCGGTGTTGGAAGGAACCAATCCAGCTTCATGTTTTCCACGTAGTGTTATTGGTTATGAAGCTGCTTGTTACAGTCGTATTTGGAGTGAGGTGTGGATCTTACTTTTATTACAACTAATTGTGCACCTGATTGATGTGCTAGAAAGATTGTTAATCTTAAACTCTGTTATATGTATTATTATTATTATTATTATTATTTTGTTAGTTGTATAGTTGTTTGAACATGACATTTTCTGATTACTAAATAGATTAGATATAGAGGAAAGAAGTTAGGGGTTGTTTGGAAGATGAGATGGTTTCATCTCATCCCATCTCATCTCATCTCATTTCCTTTTCAAACATCACTCAAACACAAATACTTTTCAATTTCAAATCTTCAATTTTTTCATCTAATCATTACAACTTTCCCAAACTTCTAGACAAAACACTAAAAATAATTCAACTTTTTTAAATTTCAAAACAAAAATAATATTAAAAAATAATATTCTAACAATATTTTAACTTTATAATATTTTTATTCAATTTGTTTTCTCTCTTTTCCCAAAACCCTCCATAAAAATCTTAACTCAGACTACTTCACTACTATTTATAAATCATTTCATTACTATTTACATATTTCTTATCTCATCTCATTCTCCAAACATCCCCAAGTGTCATAGATGATGGAAGACGAAGTGTTCTATACCTTCAAAATTTTACTTCATATGATATTTATTCATATGACCTTACAAATTTATAATTTAAAGTAAGAATAAATAATGTGGCTGAATATGAGTAGAGATCCTGCTTCGAAAATAATTATGTTATTATTAGGTGCACATATTATGGAGTAATCTATTTCCTTTTAAGTGTATTGATCATTATGATTGTTTTAGCTACTTTGTTCACAATTGCTGCTATGTGCAATCATTCGTATCCAAGAATTTGAAAAGTGCTTAACTTTGACCATCTCACTCTCTCTCTCTAAACATTAATGATGCCTCATCTATGCCTAAAAAAACTATGCCTGAAGGTTTTTGCAGCTGATATATTTGCCTCAAAGTTTCGTGGCGATCCTTCTAACCAGTATGTTGGCATGCAGTTCAGGAACAAGGTAAATAGGTTTGATAACTTAAAAAACCGTTGGCTACAATTTGTGGAATATTCCATTGGATTCATTTGTTGATAATATCGTTGGGCAGTAAGCCTTTACGTTGAGTTTTTTTATTGCCTTTTATTTCCCGAAAAATTGCATGGTACGAGGTATATGCTGTACTTGTGAATTAAAAGTACAATTGGTATAGTTGGCATATCTTTTAATGTGGAAATTTTAAAATGAATACTTTGGCAGGTATTGGGCCCGGGAGGAGCAAAGGAACCTGTTGAAGTTCTGTCAGACTTTCTTGGAAGAGAACCATCAATTCAAGCTTTTATCGAGAGCAAAGCCGAATATAGTGTGTGATCCAAACAGGCGGTACTTTTTCTCTCCACCTATTTCTCTGCTGCAAGAAAAATTGACTCAGCATCCTGCAGTTTTGTTGCCAGTGGAAATTAGAGTTCTCACCATGTTATCGTTCGGGATTTATTGCCACTTTTTGTACTTGTTCTGGTGATGGTTGTATTATTTATAGCTGCCATTTATTATTAGCAGACATTTGCACTAATGGATGCTTAGGGACTGTGCATCTAACAATTTTTAGTAGCTAGTAAAAATAGGGCATGTTTTATTTTTGGTTGTATCTATGTTTTATAGATTAGCCTTATTGTTCAAAGTTCAAACTGATAAATCTCACTGCTGGTGTAATGCTCATATGACTAGGTATAATAGCAGTGAATGCTCAGTGATAGAATTTTGTTTTGAATTGCATCCTGAACAATTTTAGTACAGTGGTAATAGATTTTACACTAGGGTTTATGCAAACACAGGTTCACCCGATGCCGCAGACGCGTCATCTTTTGGCGTTTTATTATCTTTTGTTCCATGGCACTCATCTGCTTTGATTTGGTTTATGTGCATGACTGTTGTAACTTGACCATTCAGGGTGCTGCTTAGGTAAAATGATCAGGGATTACCTGATTGCAGCAAAATATGATCTCAGTGACTTGGATGATATTTCTTATCTTGTTATTTATCATGGAAGAATTTTATATGCAAGTCCTATTTTTTTTTAAAGTGATCCTGAAGTGGCATGTGTTGATGTCACTAGAAATTTGAAATTTTGTATTTGAAAAAAAAAAGATTTGAAACAGCAAAACGATTGAAACCTATCTGCTTTCTAATTTTCTTTCAAAGATTATTACACGTAAAGTCACAAAGCGATATGATTTCGTATGATACGATAGATTATAAAGTTATTTTTATCGCAAAATAGATTTAACGAATCATATGAAGATACGTCACTTTGTGAGTTTACTGTTGCGTATTATCAAGTGTTGCCCTGTGAATGAGGAATTCAACTTGCAAAGTCAGTGGACACATCATTTGCATCACTGATGTGGAAATATTTTGAAATCCTTAGTTTAGTTAATCGACAGGATGCTTACACTGGAGTTGCTTCTCTGCGGGGGTTTGTTGATGAAGATGTAGGCACTAGGCAGTATCATGGAACTTTGTATTCAATTGACTTCCTAATGCTGCATTTTATCCTGTTACTTAGCAAATGCTGGGTGAGCGGGTCATTTTCAATGGGCATGCTAGATGCCGTCAGGGGAGCTGATCGGTGTAGCAATGAGATATAAAGTTATAAACTCCTTCAAACCGAAATTTAATCTGCAATCATACTTCCAAATTGAAAAACGCTACTCTACTGACAGTAGGTCCCGATTGGGTCTCGACAATTTTTATTTTTTTTTACTTAGGCCTCATATGATTGTGTAATTCAAATGAGATGTTTTGTTGAAAGTTGAATAAAATCTTGTTATGATATAATTTTTTGTTTGGAATTTGAAAAAGTTAAATTGTTTATTATATTTTGTAGAAGTTTGAGAAAGTTGTAATGATTATATGAGATGAGATGAAATAGTTTAATTTTATGTAACCAAACTAACCCTTAGTGATTAAGGATGTGTTATTTATTTTTATTTTTTTAATGAAAGAGAAGGAAGTCACATGTCCAATAATGACTTCTGCCCGAATTTATTAATGAGCCTTCACTTGTGGCGGAGGAAAACCGTGGTAACGATCACAGTACTTGGTTTTTACAAAAACAATTGAAAAAATAAAAACGAAAAAAAACTCCAAGTACTCAAAAGAAAAAAATAAATTACACTACCAAATATTCTAAATTTACATTTCACACTTTCGAATCTGAGGTAGATCACATGCATCTGTTCTGATGATCCCTTTCAGCAAATGTGGAAGCTCCGTTTGACCTACCCATACATGTAAAACACCACTACTTCCTAGATGTGCCAAAAAATCGACAGCCATGTTTCCTTCCCGATATATATGACAGACATAAAAATTTATCTCTCCCAATATTCCAACTATTTCTTCTCAAAAATCTTCTAAATACCAAAGAGTACATCTTTCATTCTTAATCCAATTCACTACAATTAAAGAATCCATCTCAATCACAAGATTATTAAACCCCCATTGCTTACAATATTTAAGACTTGACCAAAAAGTCATAACTTCCGCAAGATTATTACTCACATGCCCATATGACTTGGAAAAAGCATATACCACAGACCCGAATTCATTCCTGACAACTCCTCCTGCACCCAACAATCCCGGATTATTTCGGCTACTACCATCCACATTTTAAGCCACCCTCTCTTTGGCTTTTCCCATCTAACTACCTTCAAAACTTCATTCTTTCTTGCAATAAAAGGTAAATTCAAAGAATTTAACACCTTAAAATCATTATCCACTAAACGAGAAGCCTTATTGATTTTAATACCAACCCAATTGAATTCAATATTTAACCTATCTCCATAAAACATGTACCTTTTCTTTCTTACCTTACATTCTAGCTTTACATCTCCACCTCCATAAATTCCAGGAAATTATCACCGGAACAAATCCGATTAGCGTACCATATTGTGATGATTTTGATGCTCTCCGAAACCAAGCCTCCACTGTTGCTTTCCAAGACCGATTTGGGACAAACGGAATACCCAACATATTGGAACTGAATTTCCAAATGACGGCCGCCATGTACCCACTATACAACACATGATCAATCTCCTCTACAACACCTTGTTGACAACTCTCACACTTGGACACTAAAGGCACTCCCAGCTTCCTTATTCGGTCATCCACACTCAGACAAAAATTCATGGCCTTTCACATAAACATAGAAATTTTTTTAGGAATAGCAACATTCCATATCCAATCCGTCCATTAATATTTATTGTTGCTTTCTCGAACAAGACTCTAGGCACTCCTGGACGTGAAAGAACCATCTGAACTACCCATCTAGATGAGCTTATCTTCACCTAACCTTTGACCCTTAATTTCATTAGTAATTTCTGCAGCTTTACCAGACCCTACTAATTGTTCCAAAGAATTCATATCCCAGCTATTATTCAACATAACCTGATTCACTTTTAGATTCAAATCACCCACAATCGTACAACTCTCCCTTAAATGACCATAAATCATCCACTTGTCCTTCCAAAAATAAATATTCCCCTCACGAATTCTCCACTTAGAATGCAAGAGAACAAATGGCAGTTCCTTAGCTACAGACTTCCAGAAACGGGTTCCTCTAGTTACGTTAATATCCAACTGATGCACACCATGCATATATTTTGCAGAAAAATACTTTTGCCAAATAGAGTCAGAGCATAGAAGGTTCCAGGAAAATTTAGAATGTAAAGACCTTTGAACATCACTTAACTTCCTCAACCCAAGCCCTCCCTCATCCACAGGACTACAAAGCTTCTCCCATTTAACCCACTTTTTCTTAGGATTCCTATTAACCAAACCCCAGAAAAATGTACTCAAGATCTTATTAATCTGGATATACATTTTGGAAACATTCAGCATTGAAAGAAGATGTATTGGCATACTCGACAATACTTGTTTTAAAAGAATCAATCTCGCCCCAGCGGAAATGAATTTTATTTTCCAACCTTCAACCCGGTTACGAATTCTTTGAACAATATCCTGGAAATGTAAGGACTTCAATCTTCCTGATACAATTGGAACCCCTAAGTATTTAGAAGGAAACACCCCTTTCGAGAACTGAGTGGTAGATAAGGATGTGTTAATGATGTGAATTATTTTAAAAGTTTAAGTGTATAAAAAAATGAATAAAAATAAATTTGCTCTTATCGGGACGTCGTTAGCTGCATGTGGGTGTAGCACTGCTCTTCCAAATTATAGATTTTGGTAACAAAAAAGTTGTTATGCCCACCATTTCTTACCACTCTACTTGACAGCTCGGGAAAAAAAATTTATTTTTATTTTTTATTTTTACTTAATGATTAAGGAAGTGAGTTTAAGTGTATTGATATATTTTTTATAAAAAAAAATATTTAAATATATTAAAAAATATGAATAGAAAAATTAAAAAAAAAAGTTACAAAAGCAACTAGCTGTAACAATGAGTGGTGCTACTCAGGCAGTAGAGTAGCATTGCTCTTTTGGTAAATGCGCCTCCAAACTACTAAACAATTACAATATACTTTCTTTAACCCATTAAAAGAAATAATTATCCTAATAAATCTAGAGTAATGCTATTATGAAAGATACAATTTTAAAATGTAGAAGTTTATTTCTTTTGAAAAATAGTGAAATTTACTATTAAAAAATAGATTTTTCTTGTAGATTTTAAATTTATCCACATTTTTTAAAAGGAATGAATAAGATTTGCACAAACTAGGATTGCAAATATTATTTATCATAAATCTAATTAAGTTTTGTCGGTTGTTATTATTATTTTAATTTAAAAAATCTTGATTATTGATTTCTTGTTTCGTTTTTAATTCCTTTTTATGGTTTCCTAATTTTAGTCCTTTTTTTAATTTTTTAATTTTCTTATATTAATAATTTTTTTTATTGATATGGCATGTTGACTAGACATTTTTAAAAATTTTTGAAAAAGTTAGACAACGTACATGAGGCATTTTGACTAGCCATTTTTTAATGGAATCTCTAGTTGAAGGTGGTTTCGCACACCAACCAAGCACGAAAGATGACATGGAATGCAGCTAGATTAACGAAACGGTGCGTGTTGAAGAGGGAGGAGATGAAATTCTATGGGAAAACTGCACTTGAACTTGAAGGCGGTTTCATGCATCAACCTTTCAAGCTTAAAGTCCCTGTGCAATTTTGCTCCTCTTCACCGAGAATATCTATCGACTCCATCATCAAGATGCCAGTGGACAGATCAAGAGGTGAGGCTGGTTCAAAAAGTCTCGGGAGTCCGTCTACAACACCTGACAGTGCAGGGTCATGTACTACTGGTTCAAGAACTTTAAGGACAGTCCTAACTCTGAGATGGGTGGGTATACGAAGATCTTGCACTCTGAGAAGCCCCCTCTTCCCCTAGCTATTCCTTCCTTTTCATCAATTTATATGTACCATGTCTTTTAATTACCATCGTAAAGAAATACAAAACATGGTTACAAAGAGCAAAAGTCTGCTATAAATGGGAAAGTAATCATAGATGCACGATTTACCGTTAAAATTCCCGTATAAACAGGATTGTGTGTAATTTTTTTCTTACTCCAAACATCAGAGGTGTTTAACCACTTTTTTTTCCCATATGAGATATTAACCCGTAATGTGTAGCTTTCAAATTGTCAGGCCTATGAGAGTATCCAGTTCAAATCTATTAGTTCTTTGGCCATTCTCTCACTCACTGTTTGATTTGATAATGAACAATAGTTCTCCATAGAGTCTCGGCCAAAGATTAGAGGAAGAGATTTGGGAGAGATGAAGGGATCTGAAGATTGAGTAGCCTGCGCGCGTTGCGTTGAGAAAGGAAGATGAAGCCGAAGTCGTCTTCTTCTTTCTACTCTCTATGTTTTTCGATCTTTTTTTCATTATTTTTTTTAATGACATCTAACAAAACAGTCCACCTAATCACTTGGTACGCTGTTGGTGCACACAACGGCCTATACCTAGGAAAACTGTTTTTTAATTCTTGAAAAACTGACCATGCATATGTGAAACGTGTCAGTCTTTAATTGCTCTTAACATGGGACTTCAACTGTTTTCATTGATTATCAACGGAATTTGAATGGAAGAGCCATTTGTTGTGTGAGTATCATCTCAAGGATCGTTGTGAAACTTTTTTCATTCCAAGGATGAGTTTTAAAAATAATCAAACATATGGACTACGACAATTATTTTTCCTAAATTTTAATAGAAGGTTATGGAAATTTAATATCTCAATTTTTTTTGTGTAATAATGTATTACGGAAAATTATCCAAAATATTATTTATCGTAATTGATATATAATTATGTTTAAATGGAGTGTATTTCTAAAATATAAGATTTAAAATAGTCATAGGAGTATCATTTTTTTATTTTATAAAAATGCCGTATATTTAAAATAACGTCCCGTAAAGGGTTGTATCTGTATTAATTTCTAGCAATTGTCTGTCAAATTCTTAAATTATTTCAAAATAATAAAAAAATTAATTTTTAAATTGGTAGGAATGATATCTCTATTTTATTGAAATGACATGAATTGATTTAGTAGATGAATTGATAATTTTGCATATTGCAAACCAAATATTGGCACATTAGTAGTGTAGATAGTGTATTCTAGCTCTATATTCACTTGAAAGTAGAATGGCTTAAAACACGCTACAACATATAAATTGTTGAGAAATAATATTTGCAGTCATAGAGTGGACACGGCGCTCTTTTTAAACAAATTAGGTAAATATAGAATTTATATGAAAAATCTAATTTTTTAATGGTGGACTCTACTTTTTTGAACTTGCACAATAGATGATTCTATCTAGCATTACTCTCTCTCTGGGTGTAATGAAAAAACCTTTCTTTCATAATTTGTCACATCTTTTTAATCAGGGATTCATTGTTTGTAAACTAATAGTGAAAGTCGCTGCTGATCTTCGGTTTATAGTGGCGTTGTGCATCTGAATTTTTCAAGTTAAATAAAAAATTCGAATTTTTTGAATTTAATGGGAATATATAAGAGGGAGAAAGGAGGAGCCTGGCATTATAATTGGACACGGCTTGTAAATTGGCTTTCATGAATTGAGCTCCCGGGCTTGGGGTGGGAGAGACAAATTTATTAAATGGACTCTACAATATTTATATCTGTCTTAACAAAATTTTCAGGCATTATTAAATGTTATTCGAATAAATTTCTTGTTCAATAAATGTTATATGAAAGAGATACATACATTAGGGGTGTTCTTCCGGATCTGGATCTGGATCTGGATATCCAACCATAACCGAAACCGGATCCGGATGTTAAAATCCGGGCGATTATCCGCCCGAATTAATCTAGATTTAATCCTGACGGATAACTGGATTACAACTAGATTTAATCCGAGTTATAACCGGATAAATACGGTTTTTATTTTATTTTATTTTTTTAAAATACGTTAAAACTTAAAAAAATGTTTGTATATCACTTGTTTTTTTTTTAAAAAAATTGATATGCTTAAATTGCCCAAATTGTTTTAAGAAAATAATTTAAACACTTTTTAAAAGATTTTTATAAAAAAAAAAAATCAATTAACAAAAAATGCAAAATAAATAATATTGTTGTTACATCACAATGCAAAACATAAATTTACAAAAAATAAAATAAATAATAATATATCACAACTAATTAAAGTAAAACATAAATTTACAAAGAACAAAGAAAATAATAATATATCACAACTAATTAAAGTAAAACATAAATTTACAAAGAAAAAAAGAAATAATAATACATCACAACTAATTAAACTAAAACATAAATTTACAAAGATCAAAATGCATTAGTCTTCACATATTGAATATGACATCAGTGCTAATAGCAATCTGGAATGGAAACCACAGGAATTTAAAAAAAAAATGGGTGGCGAAATTTAAAAAAAATGCTGATAGCATCAGTGCTCCAAAAATAACATCCTTACATGGATTATAAATCCTATTGTTTCGTTGTAATCGAGAAGCTCCTTCCACTATTTCCCAATGCTCAACTGCAACAAATAAGTTTGACATAAGATGCTTGTCTATATTTTATAATCAAAGTCAAATTTAAAAATGACCCAATCATAGTATATTATCAACCAGGCTTCAATTAGGGTGAAGGTTCAACCCATTAAATATAAAATTTCTTAAATTGAGCTAATGAATGATGTATCAAGTCTTAATAGCATCACAACTAATATTTCTGGCTGAATTACATTGATATTATATATCAAGGTCTCAAATGATGAGAAGATTGCAAATTTGAGTACATTACAACAGCAACCATTCCAACTTGCACTTAAAAATCATTTTTCTTTAATTAACTTCTTGCAATCTGAGTGGAGCATCAAAAAGTTGAAACAAAAGACTAGGCTGAGACCAATTGTCTTCAGTCACTTCTAGTTGAATTTTCATAAAGGAAATCAGAAGTTTGGAGCTCAAGATCTGTCCTATATGATCATACCTTGCAGTTATTGGCATCAAAATCTGGACCAAGCAATTCTAATGCCTTTTTGTCATTTCCACTCCCGTACTCATACATAGATTCTGCAAGCCCAAGTACAAGGGGTGTTCACCATATACATCACGAGGCAAATTCAATCAGCTCCAAGAAAAAAATAGAAACAAGATAAACTCATCATTATAAACTCATCGTTATAAACTCATCATTATATGTCAAAGATAGCAGAAATCAGAACAAACCATCATTACTCTCTGCATTAATTGCTGCTTCTTCTTGCTCATCCTAGAGAATCTACAAGATAATGAAATTTTGATATAGAAGGAAAAATAATATAAACCAAACAAACAGAGTATTACAATGAATTATGACAGAAATAAAGGGAACCTTAAGAAGAGGGTTAAGTTGAAGTTGCTTAAGTTGCTGAAATTGAAAGAAGAGGGTTACTTTAAGCAGAAAAAAATGTAGAGATTAAGTTAAATGGATAAATTAATAATAAAAAATCAAACTTAACAAATAAAAGTGTTTACCTTCGATGTCAACGCGTTCTATATGCTCCTCGACCTCCTAAGAACTAAGTGGTTCACAAGTAAATCAATTTTGCGTGCAAATTAGTGCTTGGACTATTACACGTCCACCGGTGCTGAATGCGGATTCGGATGCGACGGTGGAAATATGGATGCCTAATACATCACATGCGATCTCCGCAAGGAAGAGATATCTAAATGAGTTCTTGTTCCACCAATCCAAAATATGAAACTCAGGTATTTTTGGTTCAATCACATCCGACAAATACCTATCCATGTCCGAGTTAAGTACTGAACTGTTTTGCTTCTCAAGATATTGCTCTAGAGCTGTATAAAAATCTTCACAGTCCAGGTCATCACCAATAATACTTGAGGACCTTCTATGGGCCATATTTGATCTTCCACTGCCTAGCCCATAAAACTTGTGGTATTGCTCAATCAAACGATTCATAAGCCATCTTATTTTGGCCTCAATTCTATCTCCGCATTCATCCCCTTTGCTCCTTTTTAACCAATATGACAAGGCTGTAATCTTATATCGAGGATCAAGGATAAAAGCTACATAAACAATCATGTTTATCCAATCCGTGTTCCCCCAATATTTATTAAACTTATGTTTCATAATAGAAGCCATTCTCATCAACATATCATCCTCACTTTGACCCATGTTGTTCAAAGTGTTCTCAATTGTACAAATTTGTTGAAATAACATATTGGAGGTCACATACAATGAGCCAGAGATTTTCAAAGTGGCGTCATAAAAAAATTTTAGAAACTTAATAAATATACGAGCAATTCACCAATCTTCAAATGGAGGCACCAAAAATTGTGACTCCTTCACTCCCATTAGCACAAAAGCTATTTTGTATTTTTCAGCAATACTAAGCATTAGGTATGTTGAGTTCCTTCTAGTAGGAACATCTAGACAAACCATTTTTCCACATACAATATTAAGCTCATTTGCACATGTTTTAAACATATCAAGGCTTGCCAGTAAGGACCTCACAAATCTTATTACTTCTCTAATCTTATTTACAGTATCATGAATAATTTTTAAACCATCACATACAATGAGGTTTAAAATATGTGCAGCACATTGCACATGTATGAACTCGCCTCCCAAAATTGTGAACTCATTATCTCTTATATTCCTACTCACATGATCAATAACAACATCATTAGAGAAGGTATTATCCATGGTGATCGTACAAAGGCGGTTAATCTCCCAATCCGCCAAGCAAACCTCTAACATCCAAGCAATGGTCTCACCCCTATGATTCGGAATCTTAAAAAATATTATAATTTTCTTGTGTAATACCCAACTTTGATCAATATAATGTCATGTAACACAAATATAGTTCTTGTTTTGCACCGATATCCATATATCAGTGGTCAAACAAACTCTTCGACTACTCAACAATACCTTCAACCTTTGCTTCTCCTTCTTGTATAAACCAATACACTCTTTTTGGAATGTGGTTTGGGATGGCAAGGTGTGTCTAGACTCTAAATAACCCAAATGTTTAATAAATGCCGGATGCTCTATAACCTTGAATGACAATTCACACTAGATAAATAAATTGGAAATCATCGCCTTTAATTTTTCACGATCATATTGTCATAACACTTGAGGACTAGATCATTTACCATCTATTCTAATTTCAGTGTGTGATGGTGATTTATCATTCCCAAGATTTTTATTCTCTCTAGTCGGAGAGTTTGGACAAACATATCTTAGGTGGTGTGACATTGATGAAGTACTATTTTTATAATGGCATCCATAAATCTTAAAGCAATAATTGTATCGAGCTTTAGGTGCAATGAGATCAACAGGTTCAACTCTTGTAAAATGATCTCATACAAGATATTGGTTCGTAGCCTTCTTAGCTCTTTTTGACTTTGGAGGAAGAGATGTTGTGAGGTTTTGGGTATTCATATAGGAAGGCACTAAAAGACTAGTATTTTCCTCCATGTCCAATGAAATAGAAGCTGATCCACCGACACTACCACTAAAACTATATTCCATCTATTTTAAACATAAAAAATAATGTACATGCTTCAACAAATATAATAAGAACCAACAATGACAACAAATATCAAACAAGCTTGGCTAATTAAACAAATCTGTCGGTACCATAATTTTCTTCATATTTTACACTTTTTCAAAACACAAAATCAATGTAGTGATGTAAGCTATAATGACCCAAGTTCACTGTGCAGAAGATTCAAAAAGCACTGTGCAGTAGATTCAATGTAGTCATGTAAGATTTCCTGCGGATGTTAGGGCTTTTGAGTTTTGACCAAGCTGCCGGCTTAGTTTGAATATGCCATGAAATTTTATCACTTTCTAAAAATTATCCACAATATATATTTATATATATATATATATATATATATCCAATTAATTGCATAAGAGGGATCAGCATGACGACCATGCAATAACTTGAAAAGTCATGAGCCAGAATAATTTTATTAATATTGATAATACGAAACCGACACTAGACTAGTCCACCTTAGAACAAACTGAAGATAAACATATATATATATATATATATATATATATATATATATATTTATTATAAAGTTAATTAGCTTCGATCCAATATTTTTGAAAAGTCAATTGTATTTTCATGTGATCTTTATACCTCAATAACAACCACATGCATGGTACAAAAATATTGATTCTGACTTGTATTTTTTGAAAGTGTTGGAGAAATTTCAAGTCTTCTGAGGAGTACGTAGTACTAATTTTGACAAAGAAATTAGATCATCAAAATCATGTTGAGCCTGAATACACGCTTGCTAGCTGTGGCGAGAAAAAGAGGTGCAGGCTAGCTAGGCTACTAATGAGTGAACTCGAATGCATATATAGCAGTCTGCCAAGAAAATGCAGATAGAAGACTACCAAAAACATATAACAATACAAGAAGGATACCAAATCGAGAGATCTATAAGAATATGTTTAAGAGCAAAATATCAATCATAATCTAAACTGTCAAGCTTGCCACTTAACTGTTAATGGACCATATAAATGTTTTAATTACCAACCAAATATCTACAACAATGAGTATCAATATGGAAAATACACTTCTTCTACTTCGAAATTAAGACTAAATAATTGATGTAATTCAAGAATTACATCAATCCCACTTACACTAGCAATACCTAGCCCTTATAATAATGTATAAGTTAATAAAACAACCAGCAGAGTGTTCTATAGCAGAAATAAAGTTATACCCACCAGCTCCCGATTAGACACCTCGACCTGTCTCTTTTTTGAAGATGGTATGGTGTCGCCATGTGATGGGTAACGCCATATTTAGTTAGTAGCGCTTCAAATTGGCGATTGTAAAAATGCTTCCCGTCATCATTGATTATGGCCCTCGGCATGCCGAATTGGAAAAATATGTTATTCTGCAGGAAATTCACTACGACCCTCGCATCATTGGAGACATAATCTACAGCAACCAAAATAAATTTGTTAGAATATGAGGATGGAAAAGAACCCATGAAATCTATACCCCAAACATCAAATAATTCAATCACTATAATATTGTTTAAAGGTATCTCATGTTTCCTAGAAATGTTGTCAGCCCTTTGACAATGATCACATAAATTAACAAAATTAAAAGAGTTTTTAAAAATATTTGGCCAATAAAAGCCGCATTGTAAAACTTTCGTTGTTGTTTTTGCTACCAAAGTGGCCGCCACTTCCAATGAGTGGCAATGTTTGAGTATGCTAGCCATATCCTCCTCGGGCACACATCTCTTGATTATCTAGTCTGCAAAATGCTGGTATAGAAAAGGTTCCTCCCAAAAATAATATTTCAAGTTGGAGAAGAACTTCTTCTTTTGTTGATATGTCATTTCGGCCAGTAAAATTCTGGACACCAAATAATTTACCATGTCAGCATACCATGGAAAAACTTGTATAGCCATTAATTGCTCGTATGGGAAGGTCTCATTAATTGGGGATTTCTTCTCACCAACCGCCTCTTTAAGCTCAAGACGAGATAAGTGGTCGACCACTACATCCTCGGTACCTTTCTTATCTTTTATTTTCGAATCAAACTCCTGTAATAGCATAATCCATCTTAACAGTCTTGGTTTGACATCCCTCTTCGACAACAAGTATTTAAGAGCTGAGTGATCAGTGTAGATGATCATCTTTGAACCTATCAAATAAGAATGAAATTTGTCAAAGGCAAACACAACTGCTAACAATTCTTTTTTAGTAGTAGCATAATTAAGTTGAGCTTCTATTAAGGTCCGACTTGCATAATAAATAACATGAAATTTTTATCTTTTCTCTGCCCCAAAGCAATCCCTATAACATAATCACTAGCATCACACATTAATTCAAAAGGTAGATTCCAATCCAGTGATACAATGATAGGTGCTGAAACTAAATTTGTCTTCAATGTTTTAAAAGCATGCAAGCATTCATCAGAAAATTCAAACTAAGTATCTTTAATCAACAGATTGCAGAGAGGTTTAGTAATTTGGGAAAATCCTTGATAAACCGATGATAGAACCCGATGTGACCTAAGAAGCTCCTCATGCCCTTCACACTGGTCAGTGGTGGGAGTTTGTCAATCACTTCTATCTTTGCTCAGTCGACCTCAATTTCCTTGAAGGAAATGTGGTGGCACTATTTCCTCCTCGACCATGAAGTGAAATTTTTTCCAATTTAAAACAAGATTTGCCTCCTTGCATCTCTACAAAACCAAAGATAAATTCATTAAACAATTATCAAAAGAGTGACCAAAAACCAAGAAGTCATCCATAAAGACTTCTAAAAACATTTCCACCATGTCTAATAAGATGGACATAATGCATCTTTGGAAAGTGGCTGGCATTGCAAAGACCAAAAAGCTTGCACATATATGCAAAAGTGCCATAACGACAGGTGAAAGTGGTCTTCTCTTGATCCTCAGGTGCAATGGCTATTTGATTGTAACTGGGATATCCATCTAGAAAATTGTAGTAAGCATGACTGGCAAGTCTTTCCAGCATTTGATTAATAAAAGGTAGGGGAAAATGGCCTTTTCAAGTTGCATCATTCAGTCTTCGATAGTCTATGCATACTCGTCATCCCGTGACCGTCCTCGTCAGTATGAGTTCATTGTTGTCATTCTTCATCACGGTTATCCCTCCTTTCTTTGGGACGACTTGCACTGGATTTACCCATGCACTATCTAAGATTGGATAAATGATCCTAGCATCTAAAAGTTTCAATACCTCTTTCTGCACCACTTCTTGCATTGATGGATTTAATCTCCTCTGGGGTTGGACAATTAGTTTAAAATTATCTTCCATTAAAATCTTGTGCATGCAAATTGAAGGACTAATTCCTTTGATGTTCGAGATGGTCGAACCCAAGGCCATTTTGTGTTCTTGCAAGACTCTCAGCAACTTCTCTTCCTCTACATCACTCAAGGAACTGTTAATAATAACTAGAAAAGTAGATTCTTGGTCTAAGTAAACGTACCTTAAATTTGATGGAAGTGGTTTGAGTTCAAGCTTGGGTGGTTCCTTACTTGGCAACTTCGGCTTAGATGAGTTCAGAGCTTCCACTTTCGGCTTTATTGATGGAGAAAGAGATGTTGTAGCTTCCAAATATCTCTCACACTCCCTAACCTCTTCGTTTTCATATTCAATAGATGTAGAGTGAGTAAGACATACCTCAAATGGTAGCTTTGGAAATTCAAGTCTTGTCGGCCTTGACCAGGTCTCCGTCACTTATCTGAAAACAAGAATGTACCTTGGTAGGGAATTCCATAGATTTAAATATGTCGAAAGTGACCTCCTCTTCGTCAACCCTCAAAACGGTCTTTACTGGACATCAATTAAAGGTATCCCCGTTGTTAGCGAAGGTCGGCCCAGTATCAAAAGGATCTCCTAGTCCTCCTCCATATCAAGCACAATGAAGTCAGCTGGGAAGATAAATTTATCAACTTTCACCAGTACGTCCTCAATGAGTCCCCTTGCTTATTTAATAGACCTGTTCGCCAACTGTAGAGAGATGGTGGTCGACTTTGCTTCTTCAAGACCTAGTTTTCTAAAAACCGAGAGATGCATTAGATTAATATTTGCCCCTAAGTTGCATAAAACTTTATCAAAATAGGAATTTCCTATTGTGCAAGGGATCGTGAAACTCCACGAATCTTTCAACTTAGGCGGCATCTTCTTTTGTAAAATTGCGCTGCTCTCCTCGGTCAGCATTATAGTCTCATGTCCCTCCAACTTTTGCTTGTCTGATAATATATCCTTAAAAAATTTTGCATATTTAGGTATTTGCTCTAAAGCTTCAATGAGAGGAATATTAATATGCAGTTGCTTATATATACTCAGAAATTTAGAGAACTGATTATCAATCTTATTTTTTTTTAATTTTTGCGAAAAATGAAATGATAGATCATAAATTGAAGGACAATAAGTTTTAGAAGTAAACTCCCTAGATTTCTTGGGTTTTGTAGGCCCTGTATTCTCCTTAGTCATTTCAACTTTCTAGTTGGTCGCCTCTCGATCGGTTTCTTTCACCTTGTACTTGTTTCCTTGTTCTCGGACTCCACATTTTCTGCAGCTTCTGCATCTCGCTCGGTACTTACTGTTTGTGGCTGATCATATGTCCGCCCACTTCTCAACGTTATGGTTTTGACATGCTCCTTCAGATTTGTCACAGTGTTGCTTGGTAAAGTCTCTGCTATCCTCTAGGTAAGCATGTTTGAGAGCTGACTGATTTGCACCTCAAGATTGCGGATTGAAGCTGAGTTGTTTTGGATCACCATATCAGTCTTTTGCATGCACTGCATGCACATATCCTCAAGTGTCGGCTTCTTCTCTTGTTGTGGAAACTGTTGAGGTGGTCTAGCTGTCCCTTGATTATTGCTCCATAAAAAGTTAGGTTGATTTCTCCATCTGGGATTAAACGTTTTTGAATAAAAATTATTTTGACGTTGGAAATTGGACACGTAATGCACTTGTTCATGACTCGGTTAGACAAAAGGATTCCCCACTTGGCAATCTACACTTGCATGATTTCCTGCGCAATGATCACAAACAACATTAGTTTGAATAGCATTAACGTTCATCTTACCTAATTTTTGTGATAGATTTGCCATCTGTGCTGCCAATATAGTAATATAATCAAGTTCAAAGACTCCAGCCGTCTTTCTTGACATTACTCTCTCTGCGGACCATTGATAGTTGTTGGATGCCAATTCTTCCAGAAGTCCATATGCGGCTTCATGGGTCTTACTCATTAATGCTCCTGCGGCGGCCACATCAACCATAGATTGATTTGTGGGTCCCAGCCCATTGTAAAATGTCTGTCCTTGAAGCTAGGCAGGGAGGTCGTGATGTGGACACTTGTGCAATAAATCCTTGTCTCTCTCCCATGCCTCATATAATGATTCACCCTTAAGTTGGGTGAATGTAGTGATATCATTCCTTAACTTCGCTGTCTTGGCCGGAGGGAAATATTTTGCTAAAACTTTTTGTGCTAACTCCTCTCAAGTGGTGATGATGCGGGTGGCAAAGAGTTCAACCAAGCTTTTGCTTTTCCCTAAGTGAGAAAGGAAAAAGTCTCAATCGGATTGCATCATTGGTCATTCTGTTGTGTTTAAAAGTATCACAAATTTTCAGAAAATTTACAGTATGGACATTAGGATCCTCTTGTGAAAGGCCCCCAAACTGGACAGTTTGTTGAATCATTTGAATGATGGCCAGCTTGATCTCGAAGTTATTGGATTGTATAGCTTGTTGCCTTATACTAGATGTTGCCCCATTGACCGAGGGCATCGCATAGTCTCTTAACGCCTTGTGCTTCTAGTCGGCCATATTAAATTTGGAGGCGGCGACCTCTTTCTTATTCTCTTTATTGATCGAACGTAAGGTTCTTTCAATCTCAGGATCGAAAGGTATACGCTTTAATGATTTCGATCGCGGCATGCACTTCTGATTCTTGAGAAGAAAACTAAACGGAGATCTAATTAATTTTTTTTTTTAAAATAAAATAAAATGCAAAGTAGTAAAAATCTAGCTAGTATCAATATCAATAACAAATAACTATTCCCCGGCAATGGCGCCAAAAATTTGTTGTGTTGAAAATATATCTACAAGTGCACAAAATCGTAACAAGTACTAAAATGTTTTAAAGAAAACGAATATCTAACCCACAGGGAATAATTATGCTATTGAGTATTGAAATTGACTAAATTAATTACTATTTGGAAAACTAAAATTTGAAGAATGGATTATCTAAATTAAATTGAAGAAAATAGCATTAAAATTAAGATTTTAAAGATAATAAGAATAGATGATCTAGAGCGTTTGATTTCACCTAGCAAATCTCACACAATTTATTCTTCCTTGTTATAGAATTTCAATTATCCAAAGTTGATGATAAAAATTCCTTAACTCTTCAATATTTTCTCTCGAACAAGACCAAAAATATCTCAAACTAATAATTCCATATCTCTATGTGAATTTAACTAATTAGAGACTCATTAAATTCTTTGATTTTTTTTTAAATCACACTAATCTCGGTAAAGTATCTTTACTTTATCTCAACTAATGGTGCTTAATTGTAGAGCTTTAATCACAGTGAGACCTTAATCACAAATCACCTCTTGGTCTCACTGTGATTCAATAGATCAAACAATAGTTAGTTTGAAAATTGCAAACTTTAAGAACAAGGAATAAACATTCAATCATGGAAATATTGAAAATAAAATAACTTAGAATATAAATTGTATGTTCACTACTAGGCTACATTAAGGCTCTAGAAAATAAAATTAGTTCATAATGAAATTAAAAATAAGAACAATAAAACTGATGTTCTTCGTTCGAGTCGGTTGATGAAGCATGCGGCTCTCACCTCTACTCTGCCAGTTCCGCCTCCTTGAAAGAACACTTGAAGAATAAATTAAGGAACTCTAAAACTCAGACTCTCAAACTTAGATTTAGACTTCGGGCCCCATATTACAAGCCAGAATTAAATAGCTGTCAAAATTTAAATCCGGAAATAGAATTATCCCACCGAGTAGATGACGTGTGCTGAATATAACTGGCGTGGAGGTTACAAACGAACGGGCTTGGAAAGACTCCCAATCAGGACGATAGAACCCTCTCGCCAACCTACCGAGCAGTAAAGTTGCTCGTCTTTTGTCTCGTTGTTGCCGAAGATTTTTTTTAAGTTGGTCTTTTAAGTTGGTCGTTTAGACTAGTCGCCCAGAGCCTTGCTCCAAGTCTTTGCGCCTAGGAAGTAAATTATATCGCTCATCACCTATCTCTTGTCGCCAATTCCGGTCGCAATTGATTCTCCTCACCTACCGAGAGGAAAGTCTTCTCGCCTTTTGGGGGAGAAAAATATATTTGCTGCCCACCGGATAAGGCTCCTTGCCCAAGTCTCGTCGGCTCTCTTCTGATCTCATTACCACTCGTTGGTCTGGATCCATAGTTTCTTCTTTTGTATCAAAATGCTCTGTTTTTGTACTAAATCTTCTCATTCCTTCAAATCCAAGAAAATAAAGAAAAATATATAGAAATAAAATAGAATTAAAGGAAAACTGACACTTTTCATAAATAAAAGAATGATAAAACCCCATAAATATAACACTTATTAGGGACATATTGTGTCTTCTCCCATGGAATTGGTGTCCTTCATATTGTTCATTTTGTAAGAGTTTTTGAATGCAGCTTGGCTCTGCGACAGCATCATTAATGTGGCGTGTAGCTGGGGTAATGGTACAATTAATGCAGCGTGGTTCCCCGATTTGCCTCACCCCACTGGCGTCCTTGATGGTCCATCGATTTCTCCATGTCAGAGGATCGAGGGTCACCCTTACTTCCCGCTCTTTTACGCAGATAGGTACTCAAGGGTTGTACACTATTCAAGGGATTTCCAGGTCGGCGAGTCTCATCCCCTGCAATACGTTCCCTCATGGAGGTTGCGTTCAGGGGAGTCTACCCGTGGATGGGGCCGAAGAGTCTACTTGTTCTGGGTTGGGCCTTTGCTTCTTGTTCCCTTAGTTGTCCTTCTCAAACCCGCTAAGACAGAGGGGAAAAAAACCCCTTACAGGTACAATTTGATTAATTTGCAAGATTCAAATCTATAAACTATCCTTACAAATTAAATCATTCCAGATTAGTATGCAATGTGTGTACCACACACCAGTTTATGAATAGGGTCTTTCCTACTTAAAACAATGATTAGTTTGATTATGCAAGAATTATCCGTACATCTTAACGTACTGTACTCCTAGCTCGGTTGCTGGAGTTTCACTTTCAAATATTTGAGTATCCATTGAAGATTTAGAGATCTTACTTTTGCTTTGTTTTCAGTAGAACCTTTTGAGTTCTAAGATTGTGTATGCTTCTTTATCTTTTGGAGAGATTTGTAAGCCATTTATTATATCTTTTACTTTAGATTCTGATTTGTAGTGCTCTATTTTTCCACACTTGTAACATGTTATTTTTCTTTTATTTATTGTGTTTATTTTGTAATATTTTCTTTTTTTAATTTCTTCTATAAAATTCATTTGATTGGATATTTTTCTGTTATTTTGGTCTTTTCTGTATTTTCTAAACTATCTTTATTTTTGTCTTCTTTGTGGCGGTACTGTAGGTAGACCTTCTTTGTTAATAAAAGTCATGATATCTCCATATGTGAGGTTATCATATTCTATTATTATAACAGGTGTACCTAGCGATCTCCTGTAATTTGTGTGCAAACAAGTTAGGAAGACCATTTATGAATTTCTTTCCAGAAGGCATTTTTGCAATCTTCTCTTAGCTTATTCTTGATTTAGAGACATCTCTTAGAATTGCACATTGATGCAGGGGAATCCAAGTCCAATGAGGCTTAGCTGACTAATACGACGTTAAAAGCATTGGACTACCTCGAGAATGTAGACCAGTGCAAAACTGGCGAAAAGAGATAAATATTCCTAGGATTTGGGCAAGAAGCAATATTCGTTTGATTTGGGCAAAGAACGAGTTCTTTCTCGGCTAGGTGAGAGGAGAAGTGACAATATCAGTATTTTACCCATAACTTTGACTACAAGTGTTAGAATCACGCATATGACCCCCAATTTGGAAAACTTTTTCAGCGTGCACGTCGTGATCACCAAGCTCTAACTTGGTGAGCCCCTTGTTGACCCCAAAATCAGTCCTTTTTTTTTTTTTTGGTTTTTCTGAATTGTCACTTTTAATTTTAATTTTAAAATTAAGTACTCAGGTCTTTGTCCCTTAAAGATTCAGGTCTTAAGGAATTTAAATTTTCTCAACTTGATGTTGAGCTACAATCTTTTTCTGTGCAGAGGACATATAAATCTGTCTTGGTTCATCAAAACGTATATATTCTTACTCTTAGACATGATAAGACTGAGGCATTGATATTTCTCCTGCTGGTTAAAGGTTTAATATTGCAACTTGGATCAAATCTTTATTACTAAATTTGTACTTATTTTCTTTGTGTATTTTCATGGTTTCTTTTTCTAAACTGGATACATTTCTCATGTTCTTTCTTCAAAACTTAAACTTGTTCCGATAGTTTTAACTTTATTAATATATTTCTTTACTTCTCTCGTGTTATCAGAAGTTTGATATACTTGTCAACTCATGTACAAAGAAAGATGTGAGAAGTTTAAGAGAGAAATGAACCATCATATTAAGTACTACTATCTATGTTGGTTGTTGGACTTAGTCCATTATAGCTAGAAAAACAATCCGAAAGTTAAAGCTACAAGAGATGCAAAGAAAGTGGGTATAAAAACGACAACTTCAGATCAGATGTTGAGTTGGTCTGGTTTGGTTATACAGATGAAATGAAATAAGATGAGATAAAAGTTGAAAATTAAATAAAATATTATTAGAATATAAATTTTTTATATTATTTTTGTTTTGAGATTTGAAAAAGCTAAATTGTTTATTGTATGTTGTGTAAGAGTTTGAGAAAGTTGTAATAATTAGATAAGATGAGTGGAGATAGTTTGTTTATTGTATTTTTTAGTTGCTGCAGCTTTTTGCACAAAAGAGATATAGACACCAATACCACCAAAAGAAATTCTATTTGCAATCCTGAGAGGGGGACTGCATGTGTAGTCCTATTGATGAATGATGCTAAAAAAGGAAAAATATCATTTTAAAAATGATATTATTGTAATTTTAAATATTTTTTAAATATAATTGTATGAGCTTGCATGAGCAGTCCCCATTTGGGGATTGTATGTAGACTAACTTTACCAACAATATTGTCGCAAGTTGTTTCATTTCTAAGAGAGAAACCAATTTTGAAACCTTTCACAACCACTTAGTCAGATAGGTTTTCTTGATACAATTGTATTTGTTGATGTCGTGTTTCACAGCCCGAGCACTTCCGCGATAACCAAACTCATGCTACCATCAACTAAGGGGAAGAATGGGCTCCGGTGACGTTCGAGGTCACTCCAATACCAAAGTCAGTGAACAATCCTCTAGTGATAAGAATAACTCTGAAGAGTAGTAAGAACAATCAAGATTTCAGTGAGACCTCCTGCAGAAGGGATGACCGTTATTTATACTTGATTTGGGTTTTGCTGTTTAGGGAGATCGTGGCTTGTCAGGTGTCAAACCTGCTACCACTCATTTCTTGTTGCCACAATGTGTCAGTCTGCGGCTAAGGTGGCTGAGGGAGATCGTGGCTTGTCAATCGTGCTAGACCAGTCCTGCTGCCACCTTTCAGTCAGGGTTGGGTGTCAAGTGGTGGGCGAGCCGTCCTTCGTATGTGGGGCGCACCGTTGCATGTCGGGTCTCCTGACACATGCATTGAATGTAGCATGCCTTGAGTCTGACGAGTCCATGACCGGGCACATTCAGCCGTCCGCGTTCAGCTGGGCGTCCTGTTCGGCTATGATAGGGCTCGGTAGGTTGTCGAGCCCCGAGACGATCTCACTGGTATATTCGGGCTCGATGCTAAAAGGCCTTCCCTGGTAAGTTTGCAGTCACGGTCACGGCATGTGGTCCTCTAGCTTGGAATTTTAGCCCACGAGAGGGTTTCTTCTTTAGGCCTGGAGTTTTGTGACTTGACCTTTTCGGGCTTGGGCTCTTCTGGGATGGGCCCCTCCCTCACAGTACCCCGAGAATTCCTATCACTGGTGCATGGTGGGAATTCATAATACTTCTAATTATGTTGCCGCCCGTTCGGCTTCCATCGCTTCAAGTTCCAGAGGCCAACTACTGTTGAAGGGGCACCTTTCCCCTTCTCCCGAGGCCGTCCCGTGTCCTGACATAGATTAAACGTGCTAGCCGCCCTTCCCTCCTTATCCTAGGACCTCATTGGTTCGTGCCCCTCATTGTCTTGACACGACACCTTCCATTTCTGTCGTCGCTTCAGAGACCATGTGCCACATGGCGCTTGCTGATGTTGCTGCTATCAGAGTCGCTTCTTTTCCCGTGTACTCTCCATCCTGCCTTCACTATATAAGGCCCACTTCCTTTCTTCTTCGCCATTTCCTCTTGCCTTCATCTATCATGTTTCTACCATTTCTTACTCTCTTTCTCTCCAGCCGTCGTGTTCTCATCCCTTATTTTTTCTTAGCCACCGTTTTCCTGTTGCTTCCCACCACTGTGAGGCACCCGAAGTCGATCCCATTCCTCTATATTTTAGGGGGCAAATGCTGAGTTTCCTCTGTCTCCGACGATGACCTAAGGGCATTTCGCTCTAAGTATAGGATTCCTCCCACTGTGGGGCGAGCACACGGTGAATCTTGATGGCATGGTGACGAGGGTGGCTCTTTACTAGCTAATGTTTGCCAATGGTCTCTTCCTCTCTTACTCTCGTTCTGTCATCCGGTTCCTAGACTGGCCCCGTCGCAGCTTCACACTAATGCATGGCGGCTCCTGATATCCATTTGCATCATCTTTCAGATGATACTCAGCAAGACTCCTAAAGAATACCCAAATTTGACGGCGGGAGTTCTTGTATGTATATCGCCTTAACTACCGACTGGGAAGCATCGTCAGTTTCAGGCTCGATCTTTGGGCAAAAAGATCGCCTCGCTCGAGCATCGTCACTGGAGCATAAAGGAGTGGTCACGAAAGTTTTTTTTGTCGGGCCCGGATTGGGAGTATCCCGATGGGGAGGCCACCCACAAGGAGTACAATATTCAGGCGTGTTGGGGATTTCCCCCTTCCGTGAGGAGCCTGGAACTTACCCTCAATTAGAGGGAAGAGGCTCGGTTGGAGTTGGTGACAGCTTGGGTGTGGGCCCACCTTAACGAGTCGCAGACCGATCTGGTCCTTTCTGACTAGACCATCTGCAACTACTTATCTACGTTTGACTGCTCGTATGCTATCTTGAGGAATTTCTTGTGTAGCATCCCCCCTCCGCAGGCCCGACCCTTTCCCCGAAAGCGGACCTCGAGTACTTCTAGTCGTTAGGCAAAGCGACCAAAGGTATGCCACGATTCTCCTCTGCAAAGTGGTGAGGCTGGGGGTTCTTTTCTTTCCATCAATCGTGCCGAGGGACAGGGAAGTAGACTGCAAATGCCTCGTGATCAGGAGTTCGCACGTGCGGAGATTCCTGTTCCTTCGACATGGAGGAGCACGATGTCATTTCCTAGCAGTTCAGGCCTTGATCCTAAGCCCTCTACTCTGAAGAGCTCTTAGCCAGCTCCCTCTGAACCTTTTCCAGACCTGTTGCTTCCTTTTGCAGAAGAATTAGATGCTTGCGATCTTAAGGCAACATTTTTTGCTTCTTTGGTGCACTCCCCGCCTCGCATGCCTAGCCTGTTTGAGTCATTCACTTCTTTTAAGGATACACTTCGGGAGGAGATGGCCTGCGAGGTTCCCCAGGTAGGTTTGGTAGCTGGGCCCTGAGTCGCAAGGCAGATTTCTTCCCAAGATATAAGCCATGGAGGCGCTGGCGAAGACGAAACGACCCTGGGGTCTGGATTAAGGGAGGCAGAGTCAAGCCCCTCCCGTGCCTCGAGCCAAGAAGGGGTGAGGGTAGAATTCATCTACCAAGATGAGGAATAAGAAGATGAAGAAGAAGGAGAAGGGTTGAGACCCGAAGCTCCTCCTGCTGCAACTCAGAGCTCGGAGGAGGCTGCCAGACCGGCCTCTCCGGTCGTGGGGGTTGCTCCCCCCATCGTCTACTGGGTCAAGCAGGAACGATCACGGCCCATATTTCCAAGAGCCTCTCATTTTCATAGATTTTGAGTGACGATGATAACTTTGAGGCCCCTGAGCGTGTGGGTTAGATGTTGAGACCCCTATTCACCTAGGTAGGCTCTTCCTTCGTTTGATGTACTCTGCCGAACCTTTTGCTTCTTACTTATGTTTGTATATTTTGCAGGTTGTAGACCAGTTGGCCACGACGATCGGTGGGGAGTTAGGGGAGCTAGAGAAGGCCAACCGGAAGCTTGGGACTTTGTCGTGCTTCGAATATTTCAAGTTGAAGCAGGTGGCCCGAAGAATAAAGAGCCTCAAGATTGAGCGAAAGGAGTTGATCAGCTAGGTGGTGTATGTGAAGGAACAAAACCAGCATCTGGAGGTGGTTGCAGCGAGGCGTAAAGAGAAGAAGAGGACCTTAAGGGTTTATTCCGCGATGCCGACTGGGACATCCTTCCGTTTGCCTCGGCAAAAAGGCGTGCCTAACTTTCGAACAGAGTTTGGTCACTCGGGAAGTGGAGTTGGAGGCCGCTCGGGAGCATCTGAAGTCTGCTCGGAAGGAATTGCAGGAGTCTAGGGAGGAGATGGAGTCTGCCCTAGGGGAGTTGGAGGAATCCCGATGGAATCGGGCTCTAGCTATAGGAAAATGTTCACGGTTGTTTTTTGGGCATTTTAGTCATTCTCAGGAGGCTTAACACTTAAGAGAGCAACTGCGACAGGCAAAGTCACGCATTGGTGAGCTTTCACAGTCAGGGATCCAAAATAACATTGACCTCTTATCCTGTAACAATTAGATTGCCAGCCTGAAGTCTCGTTTGGAGGACGTTGCCAAACGTTCTGGGGAGATTTGATCTTGGATCGCGAATGCAAACGCCATCTGGGAAGCAGCCTGGTCTTACGACTATCGAGATGGCCTCGATCGTATGCACAAGCACTTGTTGCAGAACCTCGAGCTAGACTTGTGCACTTTGTCTCTATCTTCCCATCCTCCATGTTCCGAGGCGCAAGCTTACGTTAAAAACTTTGAGAAACCAGGGTATCCCCTACTCCCCCTGGGTGCTCTTCTGCCTTCTCCACCCCAGTGATGAGCTCGGCCCCCCTTTCACTTTTATTATTAATTTTTTTTTTTTATGGTACTTTGTATAACGCTTCTTGGCTTTGCTTGTAGCTATGTACGTTTGATGATGAATGAAATGAAGACACATTTTTTTTTTCAAATGTTGTGTTCTTTTGTTTCCTTTTCCTCTCCTCTTTTCCCTTTTTTTTTTTTTTTTTTTGCGGTTCTGACAAGGACTTGGCTTTACCGGACAGGGGGTTGGGACCCAGTTCTGAGACTTGGGGCCTTACCCCGCAGCGAGTCAAGGGACTCATCGTCTTGCGAGTGTAAGGACTTAGCTTAATTGGACGAGGGGTCGGTACCCAATTCTGAGACTTGGGGCCTTACCCACAGCGAGTCAAGGGATCCGTCTTCTTGCGAGTGTTAGGACTTGGCTTAGAGAGTCAAGGGACCCGTCTTCTTGTGAATATTATTACTTGACTTAGTTGGACGGGGGGTAGGTACCCAGCTCGGGCGGGGCTTGGGGCTTTACCCTGCATCGAGTCAAAGGACCCGTCTTCTTGTGAGTATAAGGACTCAGTTTACTATGGCGGGGGGTCAGTACCCAGCCCAGGGGCTTAGGACCTTACCCCGTAGCGAGTCAAGGGACCCATCTTCTTGCGAGTGTTAAGACTCGACTTTATTGGGTGGAGGTCTATACCCAGCCCGGGGGCTTGGGACCTTACCCCTCAGCGAGTCAAGGGACCCGTCTTCTTACGAGTGTAAGGACTCGGCTTAATTGGACGGGGGGTCGGTACCCAGTTTTGAGACTTAGGGCCTTACCCCGAAGTGAGTCAATGAACCATTCTTCTTGCGAGTGTAAGGACTCTGCTTTATTGGGTGGGGGTTGGTGCCTAGCCCAGGGGCTTGAGACCTTACTCTGCAATGAGTCAAGAGACCCGTCTTCTTGTGAGTGTTAGGACTCAGCTTAGTTGGAGGGTGGGTTGGTACCTAGCCCGGGGGCTTGTGACTTTACCCCGCAGTGAGTCAACGGACCCGTCTTCTTGCGAGTGTTAGGACTCAGCTTGTTTTTTTTTAAGACATGAGATTTGAGATGAACATCCAGATGTCCTCATTCATTCATAGTCATTCATACAAAGTGTTGCCTTATACTTCTACACATAACACTTCTTTAAGTGTTCGACATTCCATGGGTGGGGTAGCTCGTGTCCCTGGCTATTTTTTAGGCGGTAGGAATCTGGTCGATTGCTCGTAGTTACTACGCACGAGCCTTCCCATCGTGGCCCTAGCTTCCCTTCTTCTGGGGTAGTTATCCCAGTCTGTCGTAGTACTAGGTCGCCTACCTTGAAGGAGTGTGGCCTGACACGTTTGTTGAAGTATTGCTTCGCCTTCCGCTTGTTATTTGTCGTCCGTACTGTTGCTTCTTCCCTTCTCTCCTCCAGGACATCCAAGCTCTTGGCTAGCCTTTCGTTGTTAGCATCCGAGTCGAAATGTTTGACACGGAATGTGGGCATTCCAACTTCTACTGGAATTACCACTTCACTGCCACAGGTGAGGGTGAAGGGTGTCTCCTTGGTGGGGGTTCGGACAGTGGTCCGGTATGCCTATAGCACACTTGGGAGCTCTTTAGCCCATGCTCATTTGTGCACCCCGATCCTTTTCTTGAGGGTGGAGAGGAGGGTTTTATTGGCTGCTTCAGCCTATTCATTGGCTTAAGGGTGTCCTGGTGAGGAGTACTTCACTTTGATTCTGAGCTCTGTGCACCATTACCGGTAGTGTGTGCAGTCAAACTATCTTCCGTTGTCCGATATGAAGCTCTTAGGTATACCGAATTTGCAGACCACTAACTTCCATAAGAATTTAGTGATGGTTCAGGAGGTGATGCTCACGAGAGCCTCCGCTTCGACCCATTTTGTGAAGTAGTCGACCGCGACAATGAAAAACTTGGCTCCTCCTCTTGCTACTGGGAATGGGCCAATTAGGTCCATACCCCATTGGGCGAAAGGCCACGGGGCCATGATTGATGTCGGCTCCTCCGCGAGCAGTACGAAATCGGCCCGTGTTCCTGACACTTTGGGCATTTCTTAGCAAAATCTTCTGTATCCATGAGGGAACGAGGCCAATAATATCTAGCCCGGGTTACTCTCGCAGTCAGCGCCCTCCCTCCTAAGTGGCTTCCACAAATCCCTTCATGAATCTCTGCTAGCACGTATTGGGCTTCATCTGGTAAGAGGCATCTGAGGAGTGGCTCAGAGAAACCTTTTTTGTATAGAACTCCTTCCAACAGGGTGAACCAGGCTGCCCTATTCCCGACCTTTCGTGCTTCTTCCAGGTCTCTAGGCAGCTGCCCTTCCTATAGGAATTTCTAGATGTCTGTTGCCCACTCGAGAGGTCTTGGGCTCTTGACAGACACTTCCACCTCGATGGAAGGGTGTCGACCATCCTGACTATGGTGTGTTTCGAAAGTGGGAGTTCTTCTTGCCCCGATGCAGCCCTTGCCAGACGATCTGCCTTCTGGTTTTCTCCTTTCGGCACCTGTTGGATGCTAAAGTAGCAAAATCGGTCATGCTCGTTGCATACCAACTGGAGATACTTCTTTAGCCTTTCTCCTTTCATGGCTAACTACCCCAGTACCTGGCTAACTATCACTTGGGAATCTGCCCTTACTTCTATTTCTCTAGCTCCTACCAACCGTGTGACTGTCATTCCGGCTAAGAGCGCTTCATACTCAGTTTCATTGTTGGTCGTTTTGAAGGCCAGCTTGACTGCATAGTTGTGATCATCTCCTTGTTTGGTGATGATGTGCACCCATACTCCCCCACCAGCCCGGCAAGACGAGCCATCGACGTAGACTTGCCAAGGCTTTCCTCGGGGTGCTTTTGGAACTTTTTCCTAGAAGTTGGTGAATTCGGCAACGAAATCTGCCAACACTTGTCCTTTGATTGCGGCTCGAGGCTGATACTCCATGTCGAATTCGTTGAGCTCGATCACCCATTTTGTAAGCAGTCTTGAGGTGTCTAGCTTCTGTAGCACATCTTGAAAGGAGATCGGTGAGCACTTTCATCGGGTGGGTCTAGAAATATGGCCTTAATCTTTTGGCCGCGATGACTAGGGCAAATACCAACATTTTTGTCTGGGGGTAGCTTGTCTCTGCTCCGTGGAAGGCCCGACTCATGTAGTATATGTGTCGTTACCCTTATTCTATTTACTGCACAAGTACGGTTGATACGGCATGCGGTGACATTGTTAGGTACACCGTCAAGGTCTCCCTGGGCCTTGTTTGGCTTAGTAATGAGGGGCGGCTTAGGTATAACTTCAAATTGGCGAAGGCTTTTTCCTAGGTCTCATCCCACTCCTGGGCCTTCCTCAAGACTTTAAAGAAGGGTAGGCACCGGTCGGTTGATCTAGTGATGAACCGGTTCAGGGCTGCTACCCGCCCTGCCATCCTCTGGACTTCGTGAAGATTGCTGCACGAGGGGTGGGGGGCATTCCTATCACTACTTCCACCTTTTCTGGGTTCACCTCAATTCCTTTCTTGGAGACCATGAACCCCAAAACTTACCCGTCTCCACTCCGAACGTGCACTTCAACGAGTTTAGCTTCATTTGATATTGCCGGAGGATGGAAGCTTCTCATAGGTCTGCCAAATGTTGTTCAGGCTCTTTGCTCTACACCAACAGGTCGTCTATGTACACTTACATATTTCAGCCGATCTGTTGTTTGAACATTCAGTTGATTAGCATTCTTGAGGCCGAAAGGCATTGCTTTGTAATAGTAGAGTCCTCTGTCCATTATGAACACTGTCTTCTCTTCGTCATCCGGGTTCATCCTAATTTGGTTGTATCTGGAATAGGCGTCCATAAAGCTATGGAGGGGATGCTCCGCCGTCAAATCCACAATCAGGTCGAGGCACGGTAAGGGGAAGCTGTCTTTCGGGCAAGCATTATTCAAGTCAATGAAGTCAACACACATCCGCCACTTTCTGTTAGCCTTCTTGACCAGAACTACTTTAGATAGCCATTCTGGGTAATAGACCTCCCAGATGAACCCTGCTGTTAGGAAACGGTCTACCTCCTCGGCTATTGCCCCATACTTTTCAGCGTTGAAGCTCTGCCATTTCTGCTTGATTCTCCGAGCAGCTGGATCGACGCAAAGCCAGTGCTTAATGATGGAGTTGTCGATCCTAGGCATAGCCTCTTGGCTCCAAGCGAACACGTCTTGGTGTTTGATTAGGAGAGATATTAGCGCTGCTCTCATCTTTGGGTCTAGCTTAGTCTCAATTCAGACCCTTCATTCCAGTGTCTACTGGTCAACTGTAACCAACTCCAAGGGCTCGTTGGGTTCTGCTTGCCGAAGGGCCTGTTTGTCAAGAATTTCTTCATCCCATTCGGTCAGGGGTGGAGGTGAACCCGGCTTGGGCGCTTCTTCTGTCCCTTCGACTGTCACAACTACTTTGACCTCATGCCTCAGCTTTCTGTTGTAGCATTCCCGGGCCAAGACCTGCTCACCGCGACTTCGGCCACCTTTGAGTCAGTGGGGAATTTCATTTTGAGGTGGTAAGTGGACGCTTAACCTATTCAGGGTGGGGGTTGGACATGGTGGCCGTAGTCCTAGGAGCCTTCCCTGCTAGTACAGAAAGGGTGATGGCTCCTATTGGTTTAACAACGTCTCCCATGAAGCCTTTGAGTGGCATTGGAGTAGGACGCAGTTAGTCCGGGGTGATTCCCATCTTGACAAAGGCTTTCCAAAATAGGATGTCTGCCAAACCTACCATTGTCGTCTAGGATCCTCCGGGTTTTGAAGTTTGCCACTTGCATCGTTACCACCAATGTGTCGTCATGCGGATGGAGGATGCCCTCTTTGTCCCACTCGTCGAAGGTTATCATGGGGCCTTTGGTGCGCCGTAAGGGCCTGTTTGCAACTCTTTCAGCGGCGAACACTACCTCGTATCGTGCCCTCTGGGCATGTGCTATTCTGGCTGACGAAGTGGCCCCCCGCCTCCAGCATACCCTTCGGTGATTGTGCTGATCTCCCAGAGTGGCCTGTTCTCCACCGGGGGACTCCTCCATGTCTCATTCCTTGCTTCCTGCCTTCTTGGACTCGCACCCCGATGGGAACCCGCGCACCTTCCTCCGCGTCGATCTACGCAGTCCTCCGACCAGCGCATCTGATTAAGCTAGCCTTCTCCCTCATTCTCTTCAGGGCATAGCAGTCTCGAGTGTTGTGCTGGTTATTCATGTGGAACTCACAATACTGGTGGTTTTCCTTATCTTGGGGTTGTTCTCTTTGGGGGCTCTGGCACCGGTTCCCTTCCACGGCCAAGTTTGTGTGAGCACGGCTCCCCCCTTGGGGACGAGCCGACATTTCTCCCCTACTCTTCGTATCTGGCACTCCCCACTTTCTCCCTCCCCGGTCGTTACCTCCTCAAGGGCCTAACGCCTTTCGATTCGCTTACTCCATCTCGGACCGTCTTGGGGCAATTAGGGCCTTGAGTGTATCTTCAGCGTTGATAAACCCATATGCTCGGTCCATGAACTCCTTTAGCGTAGTAGGGGTCTTTTGCGCTATTTTCATCATGAATGGATTCAGAGGCTAGATTCCCCCCAGGAGGGCCGCCAATGTGATCTTCTTGTCTTGGTCTTCAGTGGTCATACGCTCCTGATTGAACCGCGAGAGGTATGACTTCAAATTCTCACCATCATGTTGTCTGACAGTCAGAAGGTAAGCTGTTAGGCATCTCCTCTTCCGACTTGCAAAGAATTGCGTCATGAAGAGGCGGGCGAGCTCCTCAAAGTTATCTACTGTTCCCGATGTCAAAGTCCCAAACCAGGTCTGGGCGGCTCCTTTCAGTGTTAGTGGGAAGGCTCGACAGGCGATTTCCCCTAGGAAACCATGCAGGGTCATGTGGGCTTTGAATGTCTCTAGGTGCTCCAGTGGGTTTTTGGACTCATCATACATTTCCATTTGGGGGACCTTCAACTTGGGGGGAAGTGGCACTTCTATGACCCTCGCGTTGTACAGGAGGTCGGTACTGAAGAGTAGCTAGTCAACAGTGGATGGCGTGTCTATCTTCCTAGCCATCTCCATGCATTTATCCCTAAGCTCTCGGATTTGGAAGTTCATCTTGCGTTTCTCCTCCTCCGCCGCGGCATCTGCAGGGACCTGCTGCTAATTCTCATGTTCGTTGCCACTCGATTCTGCGCCCCCCACTAGCTCCTCATTGGTGCCCCTGAGGGCCGCATTCTCCTGGCGTAGCATCCCAACTTTTTCTGTTAGTTTCCTTACTGTCTCTCCTCCATGCTTGTGAGTCTCGCTTCCATCGTCTCTTCTTTGTCGTCTCTCTTCCGTGTAGCTTGGGGCCGCGTCATTGCTGGCATGCGAAGTACATGCTTTTATGGAAAGAATCCCACAGATGACACCACTATTGATATCGTGTTTTGCAGCCTGAGCACTTCCGTGATAACCAAGCTCGCACCACCTGCAACTAAGGGGAATAAAGGGCTTCGGTGACATCCAGGGTCACTCTGATGTTAAAGTCAGTGAATAATCCTCTAGTGATAAGAATAACTCTGAAGAGTAGTAAGAAAAATCAAGATTTCAATGAGACCTCCCGTAGAAGGGATGATCGTTATTTATACCTAATTCGGTTTCTGTTGCCGAGGGAGATCGTGGCGTGTCAGGTTTCAGATCTGCTACCATTCATTTCCTGCTACCACAATGTGTCAGTCTGGGGCTTAGGGGCTGAGGGAGATTGTGGTTTGTCAACCGTGCTAGGTCAATCTTGCTACCACCTTTCTGTCAGGGTTGGGTGTCAGGTTGTGGGTGAGCCGTCCTTCGTATGTGGGGTGCACAGTTGCATGCCAGGTCTCCTGACACATGCATTGAATGCGGTGTGCCTTGAGTCTGATGAGTCCATGACTGGGTACGTTTAGGCATCCGTGTGCAGCTGGGCGTCCTGTTTGATGCTCTGCGGTAGGGCTCGGTAGGCTGCCAAGCCTCGAGACGATCTCATTGGTATATCCGAGCTTGGTGCTAAAAGGCCTTCTTGGGTAGGTTTGCGATCACGGGCCCGCCATGTGGTCCTTTAGCTTAGACTCTTAGCCCATGGGAGGGTTTCGTCTTTGGGCCTGGTGTTCTGTGACTTGACATCTTCGGGCTTGGGCACTTCTGGGATGGGACCCTCCCTCACAATATCATTGTTTGAACTAGCATCAATGACTTTAACCTTGTTTGGTTACACACTTTAGATTAGATGAGACTATATATTTTGTTAAAAGTTAAATAAAATATTGTTATAATATTATTTTTTAATATTATTTTTGTTTTGAGATTTGAAAAAATTGAATTGTTTATTATATTTTGTGTGAGAATTTGGAAAAGTTATAATGATTATATGAGATGAGATAGTTTGATTTTGCATAACAAAACCAAGCCTAAAGATGACAATCGGCTAACTCTCTTCAAGATGACAACGAAAAAAAAAAATTATCTTAAATAGAAGACCAAAATCTGAAGAGACATAAACGAAGTGCAACAAACTTCCTGGCATCCTGCTAAGTTTGGAAACCAAACAGTCTGAAAAATTGAAGGGCTTGGAAACTGAAGGGTGTTTAAGGAGATAAATTAATGTTGAGATGGTTATCCAATCACTTTTTTTTTCCTAAACAAGCAAATTTCATTAGAAAAATAAAAGATGATACATGAAGAGGGGGTATGGTTTCCCAATAAAAACACCCCAGTACAATAACCACAGTGCAGAAGTAGTGGAAAAAAAGAAAATAAAATGGGTTTTGGCACCCATGTCCTATAAAGATGACGACATCTTAAAAGATGGTTTTTAAGTAAGCTACTGTTGGAGGCGGTGTAAGCTGTGGGTGTACTACAATTTGTTGTCTTGAAATATTTTTTGAAGTGATCAGTAGTCAATTTTTCAAGATCAGTTAGGAAAAGCAATAATATAGTAGAAAGACCAGCATCGAATGAACTGATTTGTGACAGATCATCTATCTTCCCATGCCTCTGTGGTGGCGTGTGGAGGTTATGCGCCGATGGTTGGGAGGTGAGATGGGGCAAATCTGACAGATCATGCGGTGGGGAATCTATTGGTACGACCCGTGTAGCCAGTAGCCGGCGGAGTTGCTTGGGCACGGCGGCGTGTAAAGATTATGAGCGAAAGCAAGCCGCGCATGAGGGTCACGTGCCAAGATATTTGGTGCAGTTCCACGTTATCCCAGTGGATCAGCGGCAGTAGGGTTGCGTGGTGGGGCGTGTGTTGACTAATTATGTACGGAGTGCAGTAGATCTGACTGAAACTGAATCGGTGGAGGGGAAAAAAGGGAAAAAATACTACCACGGAAGCATATTCACACAGTGGTAGTGAAAAGGAAATGGAGATGAAGAGAATGGTGGAAAGCATCATATAGCTCTCATCCTCCTCTCCGGCCGGAGCACTCGGAATGATTTGGGTTTTCTAGAGAGAAGAAAGAGCTTCTCTTTCTAGAGAGAAGAAATTGTGGATTTGTCCCACGATAATACTATCGAGTCATTTCAATAACCTTTAATAACTTGGAAACCCAATAGTTTTGATAACTTAGAAAATATTTAAAAAGGGGGCAATATTAAAGACGGATAATATAGTGGCAATATTAAAGAGTGAAAGTATAAATGTGCTTTTATTATAATAGTAAAATAATGAAGATAAATAAAGTTAAGATCAACAAACGCCGAGGTGTTGTAATATTTTATAAAGATAATGTTTCAGCATTTATATACTTTAGTAGTATCATGTGATTGGAGGAGAGAAAAGAAAGTACATTTATCTTCTATATAATCATATTGATCCCTCTTTCCTTAGGTGGCAGATAGAGTATTGTTCTTGAGGAATAATGATCACATTGAGATCTTGATCAAACAGAATCTATTATCTCCTGCTTTGTACAAAAATGCTAGAGATCATCAGGAATATGAGACCAAAGCAAGACTCGAAGGCACGTGGAAATGTCTAGCGGAACTTGCTGCTAGAAAAAGGCTGAAAGTAATGAAGCTGCTGCGCTTGTTCCTCGGACACACCGCGTCTCTGCACGCCTTCAGCTAAGAATTCTCATCTTTTATAGGGAAAAACACAGAAAATAAAATTCAACAAGTCATGGCATTCCTAATCTATTGACAACGTACATATCATGATATTAAGGTATAGTTTAGTTACACATTTCATATGAGATGAGGTAAGATGTTTTGTCGAAAGTTGAATAAAATATTATTATAATATAATTTTTTAATATAATTTTTAAAAATAAACTCACAAACTGATATGATTTTATATGAAATGATAAATCTATTTTGAGATTCTTTTGTATTTATTTTTGTGGAATCTTTTTGTGGTTAAATCATTTATCTTATTCTTTTAAAGTTATGCGTTGGATATCCTTTCATATTTCCTCAAAGCAACAGCAGCTAAGCTTTTGAAATGTGGAAATGGCTTAGAATGACTCGAAGTTATTTTCAACCCAAAAATCAAATCATAAACATTGAAATTAGTACTGAGGCTGTCTAAGTTGTGAATTATCATAGAGACAGTGCCGTTAATGCTGGATCCACTTATGCCCAAATATGCCATTGCAATAAAATGGGTGGAGGAATGCTTGGAACAAACTTGGGTTTGTAAAATAGGTGATGATGCATGTTATAGTTTTTACTAAGTTTGTAAGCAATCTTTAAATGCTTTACTATAACTAAGGATCAAAATGTTAAAAAAATGCTTGCAGGCTGATCTTCCTCCATGTTTAGGATGTTAAATAAAAAAAGAGATAATTTATTTAAAAATTTATTTTTTACACACTCAGTACGTCGTTGATGTAGAAACTTTTCACATCAATTATGCTAAAAAAAATTATTGATGTTTTGATTGTTTTAAAATTATAATAGGTTCCACTATAAGTCACTATAAGTGGTATGCTAATGCATTGATATGTGTACAATAAAATTTATTAAAAAAAAATTGTTAAAAATAAATAAATAATAATAGTAGAGATTTATTATGCATCAGTTACTATTCACTCTCACACTCTACATCTATAATAAATAATTCATCTCAACTCATCATTATAACTTTTTCAAATCCCAATACAAAATATAATAAATAATTTAATTTTTTTAAATCTCAAAATAATAATAATATTAAAAATAATATTCTAACAATATTTTATCATCTCAACTCAACTCAACTTAATTTAACCAACTCAACTCACTTTAACATCCAAACACAACCTAAATAACTGTATTTAGTTAGGTAGGGTAAACTTGAGAAATAAAATACTGACAGTGTGATTTTGGGTTATTAGTTATTAAGGAGATGTGGTTTGGTTGTTTGAGGAAGCAATAACATTCTCATGAGATGTGCAGTATGTATGTATGGTGTCCCACGAACAATATCCATTATCACCGACCTAAGCGTGTTTCTGAACAGTAATGTAATCCTCTAGATTTCATTCGCGGTGGGAGAGGGAGAGAGGGAGAGGGAGGCACTTTTTCATCCTCTATTTGTCAAACTTTATTTTATCTTACTCAAAGGTTCCATTGACGCACTGTTATGTTCTTACGACTATTTTGGTCAGTACTCTCTCTCTCTCTCTCTCGCTGGACCGATGGAAATGAAAAGAGAAAAAGAATATCTTTGCCCATTTCACACCGCTTCTCTATGAAGTGATTGCCTCTGGCCCTCTCTCCCAAGAACAAAACATAATTCTGCTTCTTTTTTCATCTGGGCTTGCTTCACCGTCGATGTTCTGCTTTTCCTTCCTTCTATGTAAGTTTTTCACTTTCTTTCTTAACTTTTTTCTACAGATATTTTTCGAACAATACGTTGAAGAAAGATTTCTATTTTCGTGTTATAGATCGCACCCAGATCCTGTCATCGTCCGAGCTTGCTGAGTTTCGAGGAAGGGCCAAGAAGGTGGATTTTCCTCTTTAACTCTGTCTTATCTGCAAGAACATAGTAAAAGGCTGGAGGTTCTGTTATTTGTATCTAATTTTGGGAGTTGTTGCTGTGTTCGGTTTAAGCTGTCCTTTTCGTTGTTTGCTTCATCTGGGTGTGTGAATTTAGTTCAAGGCTGCCAAATCGTGTAGATCATTTTGCCAGGGATCTAGAAAAAAATCTCCAATTTTGGATGGATGATAGATTTAAACAATGGTTTCTCACTCGAGGCTTTGACTAATGCTTCTGGGGTTAGTGTAAACTATATATGGGAATGGGTGTTTGTATCTGAGACTAATGTAAGTGGGTCCAGATTGTTCAATGGATTGAAATGCGTTTTATCCATCTGGGTTTTCTTTTCTGCTTATGAAATTGAGGTGCTTGCCTCTTTTGATGAATTGGAATCTGAATTGGAATCTGCTTTGAGAGAGCCTCTAGATTCTAGATACAGTTGTGCTTGATTGGACTTGAGTTTATCGTCATTATTTCTTCTTCAAGTTATGATCAAACAAATACTTGGCAGGCTTCCCCGGAAGCCATCTAAGTCTGGTGAGAATCGTGAATTTGGGGGTTCATCAGACCCACCTTCCATTAACACAAAAAGCAGTGACCTTCTGAGTAATAGGCCGGTAACCTCAAACAGTACAAACTTCATAGGCCCTGACTTTGCTCCAAATTCAGGATATAGTTATGGAAATAAACTTCCCCAAGCTGCCAATCCAAAATCCAATGGAAATATGGTAACTGGTCCTTATGAAGCGTTGCCAGCATTCAGGGATGTATCCAGCTTTGAGAAACAGAACTTGCTTATTGGAAAGCTGAAATTGTGTAGTGTTGTCTTTGACTTCACCGATCCAACGAAGAACCTGAAAGAAAAAGATATCAAGCGGCAGACGTTGCTTGAGCTGGTGGATTATGTTACTTCTGCGAATGGGAAGTTTACTGAAATTGTCATGCAAGAAGTTATAAAGATGGTTTCTGTCAACTTATTTAGATCACTCACCCCACAACCTCGTGAGAACAAGGTCTTAGAAGCTTTCGATTTGGAAGAGGAGGAGCCTTCAATGGACCCTGCATGGTCTCATTTGCAAATTGTATACGAATTCCTTCTGAGGTTCGTTGCATCTCCTGAGACGGATGCCAAGTTGGCCAAGAGGTATGTTGATCACTCTTTTGTTCTGAAGTTGCTGGATCTCTTTGATTCTGAGGATCCCAGAGAGAGGGAGTATCTGAAAACAATTCTACATCGCATATATGGAAAGTTTATGGTGCATCGCCCATTCATTAGGAAAGCAATCAACAACATCTTCTTCAATTTTATTTTTGAAACAGAGAAGCATAATGGGATTGCTGAGCTTTTAGAAGTTTTGGGCAGTATAATCAATGGGTATGCTCTGCCACTAAAAGAAGAACACAAGTTATTCCTTGTTCGGGCTCTAATCCCTCTTCACAAACCAAAATGCTTACAAATGTACCATCAGCAGTTATCATACTGCATTACACAATTTGTTGAGAAGGACTCCAAGCTTGCCGAAACTGTCATAAGGGGTTTATTGAAGTACTGGCCAATTATAAATAGTTCAAAGGAAGTCATGTTCCTAAGTGAGTTAGAAGAAGTTTTAGAAGCAACTCAGCCAGCAGAATTTCAAAGATGTATGGTGACCCTGTTCCGCCAAATTGCCTGTTGCTTAAGTAGTTCACATTTTCAGGTAATGACCTCTATTAAGTTTGATATTACTGCAATTCAACTCACACTTTATATCTTGAAGCTTATTTTCAAATATTTTTCACTTTTACTTTGCTATGTTTCTTGTTCTTTTTCCGTAGTAGTTGCAGTTTGAATTTGGGAACATGCTCTGATTATTTTGAATAAATGGTAATAATTATTTTTTCCTAAGTGGGAAGAAGGGTGGCTTATGCTCACCATTACAATAAAACTGGTAAAGTATAATAGTCTTTCTTGCTTGCTTGCACATCTTTTTGATTTATTCAATATCCTGTCAATAAATGCAAGGGCTATAGGTAAGAAATCTGTGGTTGTTGCACATTTCTAAGGACCTTTGTGTCACTTTCAGTCCCGAGCTTGTGGATCATAACTTTTAGGCAGCTGGAATTCTATTTTTGTTAAAATCAAAATTTTGGGGATAGGGTGAGAACCTTCCGTTGATGTTCCTTGTCCACTTCATCTATAATATTTCATCAAAGCATGGATTCATACATCTATGGCATTCCTGCACATTTTTGGGGATTCCAATCATCTTGTGGAATAGGGGTGCGTTTCTTTCTTAGGGCATAAAAATCAGGTATCTTTTCCTTCAGTGAGTCTTCACATACAGCGAGTCTTCCTAACAATATGTGGTGCTTCATCCATAGATTTGTAACATGGGATTGTTTGTCTTTATAGTAGTAGCAATGATGGTGCTTTTGATGGCACTGGTACACCTCGACAATGTTTTTCAACTGCTTTGAGGACCCCTCATTTCTTTGTCCTCATGTTAATTTATTCTTTCATTTATGATCGATAATATCTCTTCAATATTTTTATGTGTCAAGTTTAAAAAGGATAGCTTCAAAAAGGATTCCAGTCAATGAAATGCCCCAACATTCTTCAATATTTAGCCTTTCAAGATTAACGCCCCAATGGAAGGCCCAAACTATATGGTCTATACTCCAAAAAGACTAGTCAATGATACAATTGGAATCCCATTGGGACCATTATAAAGAGCAAGAACTTCTTCTTCCCAAGCAACGTGGGATCTCATAAACCACCTACCCTTACACATCATATGGGGTATCATAATCTCCCCCACGTTTGATTCTTGTGAATTGTGCTGAATTGTCACCATGATGTTTCTTTTTTGATTGGCACTGAGTGTTCGGGAACAGTGTCTCGACTAATATAGGGGGTGCATAGGCCCTTGGCAAGGAGTTTCCCTTCAAATGCACCTCGGGTAATTTAAAGGGAAAATCCCTCAGTCCGATGGCCCCTAGAGATTGTTTGCACCCAAGGGGATTTGAACCTTAGACCTGGGGGGAGCATACCCCCAAACCCAAGGCCTTTACCACTTGAGTCACCCCCTAAGGGTTGTCACCATGATGTTGTTATTAGAGGTGTCAAATAATTCACATATATTTTTAACATCTGATTGCGGCGGTGCTTGGAAACATTTTAAAACTTCTTTGGTGTATTTTCTGATAAGTATCTAAAATCTCATTAATAGCGAAAAGCGTGCAAATCAAGTAGATAGGGTTTTGACAGCATTGAATGCTTTTTGATAAATAAAGACACTGCATTTTATATGAGGGCACGATGGGATTAATCTAAGTACAACGGACACAAGGAAAGTGCATAGTTTAAGGAAGGGAAGAGCAAGGATTTAGAAAATCTACAAAAGGAGCCAAATGGGTATTATTGTGTGCGATTTTATTCACGCATACAAATACTTAATCATTGGAGCAATTAACTTAGGCACCATTCTATTACCATCTTGAAAGTTGTGAGCATTGCACTCATTCCAAATACCTTACATTAAGCACAAAGGAACCATCTTCCATAATATCTCTGCTCTCAAGTCACCTCCCAAATTACCTCCCTAAGCCGTGATTAACTCCACCACTTGTTGAGACATCACCCATTCAAATCCCAAGAAAATGGAAGATTGCGAGCTCAAGGCCCTAGCCAGTTTACAATGAAGCAGAAAATGATCGATTGTTCCTCAATCCGTTTGTCTTATCAATCACCATTGTGCATCTCCTTCTCAAATTATCCATTGTTAGGATTTTACCTAGAGCCGCCGTCTAGACAAAGAATGTTGCTCTTGATGGAGACTTGTTACCCATGTACTTTTCAAGGAAAATAATGCGTATTTGTGGGCTGTAGCATTTGATAAAATGATCTAACGTCATACTGCCTTCATCTAGAATGGATCTACCCAATTTTATTCTTGTGGTTTCTCCTTAGCTTAAGTACAGGAGATTTTGAAGTGAAGAGAATGATTCCACTTTGCAATCTTGCTCTAGTCTAATGAAGATTTTCCACTCTGGATTGACATTAGTAACCTAGTCAAGTTTTGGCCTGCTGCCTCCCTGCATATGATGATTCTAAGCAATTCTGGGTATACTTCCTTCAGGGCTTGAACTCTGTACGGTTCCTCTTGCGAAACTCTATTTTTGGACCCGTCTCCTACTTCATGTCTGATGGACTGGAAAATTCTCCCCATTATTAGCAAATGTTTTTTCCACACTCCCACTCTGAAAGGCCCATTGATCACGTTTGAATACAAATCACTTCATCTACTTCCATAGTTGACTTCCACCTATCCCTCACACCATTCCCCAAGAAATCACTCTTTAAGCTTCTCAATACACTTTGCTACACCTAGGTTTAGAAGGAGGGACAAAGTATAAGTAGGTAGGTTGGAGAAAGTGTTCTTGATCGATGTGATCCAACCCACTTTAGAAAAATAAAGACACTTACATCCGTCCAATTTCCTTTTAATTTTCTCAATGATGCCATCCCAAATTGACTTTGCTTTATACGATGCTGCTAAGGGAAGACCCAAATACTTCATTGGCAAAGATGCCATCCTACAGCTGAGAATATGCACGAACAACCCAACATCTTCCTCATCTCCCACTTAGCCTTGACACAGCCTCAAAGCATAGAGACATTTTAAATGGCACAAGTGCTCTGAGTTATCCTCACGGAAAAATCAGTGTGTCATCCACAAAAAAAAAAAAAAAAAAAAAGACGAGACACGAGCAGCTTGTCTGTGCTACTTTGCCCCACTGAGAAACCTGATAAGTGTCCACTACTTTGCCCTACGTCCTCAACAAGTACAATAAAAAAATCTCCATTGACATGGTTTTAAGCCTTCTTTAGATGCAATTTATGTTGTCATGTTTACTATTTTCTTCTGTTGAGGGCATTTATAGCATGCACAGAAGAGAGCCCTATGTTTTTTGTGCCAGAATGTTTCTTGATTTTCGCTCTGATTCTCTTTTCTATCAATTTGGCCTTTGTTCTCTCAATATTGGAGAGGTCTGCAGAATAATACATCTGGGTTGGACATTTGCAATAATACATCTATATTGGAATATTTATACTGAGAATTACACAGTACAGAGGCTGATGTTAGCCATTGTATATGTGGGGGTGCTTAACAATGTTTCATGGTACTCTAGTGGGTTTCTGGTTCAATTATGTAAATCACATTTTTCAAGTGAGACAATGAGTTTTCTAATGACTAGGCACGAGGGTATGGTAGATGACTAAATGTGTATAGCTTAGTATATTCAAGAAAATTACAAAGCTTTTTAGTTGAAGACCGTTTAAAGAAGATGGTAACTGCCAACCTGTATAAAATGACAGGTTGTTTAGCGTGGGACAACAAAACTGGCCATTCTTTTTTTTCCCTTGGCTTATTCATATTGATTGTCTGTTCTACCTCGAGTCTCTAAAGGGTGTTCTGTACTATGCTTTAAGGGTGATTTTCTAGTGTTTATTCGACACTTTGTTTGGTCCTGTTGCATTTTTTGTTTATGGCATCTGTACTATGCTTTAAGGTTTGGGAGGTTTCCCTGAGCTATGCATAGATGTGGTTATACACAAAAGGCTGATCATACTCTGTTCTTTAGACATTTGTCACAAAGGAGGTAATTGCTCTTGTACTGGCTTTGCCTTTCTTTGATCAATATAATTTATTTATTTTTCAAAAAAAAAAAGGTGGTAATTGCTCTGATCATTTATGTTGATAATAATGTTGCCAAGGAATTATGATGAGGAGATACAAAGGCTAAAGAAATATGTGGCTAGTGATTTTTATACAGACTACTTGGGTAGTTTGAAGTCTTTCCTGGGTATCGAGGTAGCTAGATCAAGACGTTATATTTTTTCTCAATATTTCCTGTTGTAAGGCAGTTGACAACCTTGAAGAACCAAATAAAAGGAAAGAAGTTGACGAGAATCATCTGGTGGATAAAGGTAGATTCAACGATTGCTTGGAAGACTAATTTATATTCTCGTAGAGTCATACTTGTCCAGACATTACCTGTGCAGTTAGTATAGCTACTGTTTATGCACTCACCACAAGAGCCTCATATGTAAGCCGTTTATTGGATGTTCCGTTATCTGTAAGCTTCACCTGGTACAAGTTTGCTGTTCTAAGGCACGATCGCACAAAATAAAATTGCATACGGATGCAGATTGCTGGATTAGTTATATCAAAGATCGACATTAAGTTATACATTTGTGAGAGGTAATGTTTTTACCTGCCATAGTAAAAGTATGTGGTTGCTAGATCAAGTACAGAAGCTGAATTCCAAGTCATGCCATACAGAGATATGGGAGTTAAGTATGGCAGAAAATATTTTTGAAGGAGCTTGCCAGCTTGGATTTGATTCTAAAGACCCTATGAGATTGTATTGTGACAATAAAGCTGTGATCAACATTGCTCTTAATCTGGCCCAACATGATAGAACCAAGCACATCAAAGTTGATAGACACTATCAAGGAGAAGTTGCGTTCTAAGATGATCTTTACACCTTATTTGAAAATATGAGAACAACTTGCAGATATCTTAACACTAGGAGTGTCTAGTAATGTCTTTTACATAGCTTTTTGCAAGCTCTGCATGGGAGATATCTTTACCTAAGCTTGAGGGGGCCTGCTGACTTATTGAATTTATTCTATTGTTAATGGCATTTGTGTAAGTATAATGCTTAGGAACAATAATATAAATAAAATGAATTGAAAGACAACGCTAAGTTTTTTGGGCCTTTTCCTGAGCATTGTCCCCCTAACTATTCTTTTGCTCAGCTGTCTTTATTCTTTCAACTATTTACATAACACTTCTAGGATCCTGTGCTGTCTAGACATTCATTGGCAATTAGAACCAGATTTAAATTCTGTCTTCCTTTGATAAATGCATTCTGTGCTCTAGATATTTCCTTTCTCAATGCCTCTTTCGTCTTGTTAGCTAAAAGTTTTGAAATAATTTTGTACAGACCACTCACAAGAGAAATAGTTCAGAAATCCTTAATCTACATAGCCACTCCTTTTATTGGAAAAAGTGCTATAAAAATTGGCTTATACTGAATTAGAAGGAATGTAGCTCCCTGAAGACAGAACTCATGGAAAACATTCATTACATGTGTCTTAATTGCTGCCCAACACTTCTGAAAAGAGGCTATAGAGAGACCATTTGGATCCCGTGTCTTACGCCATTTAGAGCTTTCAAGACTTCAAGGACCTCACTTTCCTTAAATTATTCCATCCATGTGGCTTCCTCCCCTTCAATAGTGTCAAAATTAAAACCATCCAATTTTGGGCACCAGTTGAGCTGTTCATCATGGCAGTTGTGATGCTATAAAATATGCTCTCTTACTTCTTTAGGATTTGAAGAGAATGAGTTGTTGATGATGAGGTCTCTAATGGAATCATATATCCGATTCCAATTAGTTAACCGGTGAAAAAAATTAGTATTTTTGTCTCGCTCCCTCACAATGTTCATCTCTCTCTTCAACTCCCTTCTTCCATGATAATTGTTTTCTCTAGTTCTATGTAAATATCCTCATTCTGTGACGCCTCCTCTGTGGATAAGACTCTGAAATCACTTCAAGACCACCAAGTTCATTCAATGGTAGCCTTCTCCAGTTCTCAATATGACCATGCTCTTCGTCATTCCATTTTTTCATGGTTTTCTCCAAAGGCTTTCAATTTGCTCGCCAATGCTAAACTAGGCTTTCATTTTTTTCATTCAACTAGTTCAAGATTGACTAGTGGAACTACAATCAAGTACCCAGTGATAGGGGTGTAAATGAGTTGAGTTTGAGCGATTAGTCGGCAGTCAAATCTTGTTTATTCAATTTTTATTCGATCGCGCTCAAGCTTGTTCACGAGCTACTTGGTTTTGACAAAGTAAATTGTTTATATTGTATCTTATAAATAACAAACTTTGAGTTTTGGTAAATTTATTATAGTTTATATATAAACATATATCAATTATTATACTTTGAAGGGCTCAAACAACTTGTATAGTATTAGGAACATGATTTTACCTATAAAAAAAAGAGTATTAGGAACATGATTTCCTTCTATCTTTTTAAATATGAAAATTATTCTCATTACAAGGTTTAAGATAATACTAAATGAGTTTTTTTAATAACTACAAATTTATTTGAGTTTGTAGGAGTTATATTGTTTAGTGGTCGATTATATTGTTGTGTTCACAAATTGCTCAATTATTAAACAAATCAAGTTGAACTTAAATTTGTCCGATACAATTTTGAGTGGCTTGTTGAGCAATATTGTATATTTATAGCCCTACCCAATGCCTTCAGATTTTAGGGGCCAAAGGAAAATCTTTTAGGGGGCAGGGAGGGATTTTTCGGATTTTGCTCTTGGGGTGGGGGGCGTGGGTCCCCAGGATACCCCATGCCCCCAATAGGTATCGTGCATAGTTTGTTCACTTTTACAATCATTTTATGGTTGCTGGACTAGATTAGAATTCAAGATATTTCTAGTTTCTTTTAGTATACTGGAGATGCACTTATTAAAAAAAAAGTATGCTGCAGATGTTAGTTAAGAGTTCTTTCGTGCTTCAAAATTCAGAAATAGATTCTTGTTATGGACTACATTACCATGGTATCTACTCAGATTTGAGATCCTAGTTTATCCTTTGATAAAGAATGATAGTATATTCTATGCATTTTCTAAAATTTGAATAACTTACTTGATACATGCTACAGGTTGCAGAGAGGGCTTTGTACTTGTGGAACAATGATCACATTGAGAATTTAATCAGACAGAACCGTAATGTTATACTACCCATCATCTTCCCTGCACTTGAGAAGAATGGTCGTAACCACTGGAATCAGGTGGTTCAGAGTTTGACGCTTAATGTCCGCAAAATCTTCTCTGATGTTGATCCTGAGCTGTTTGAGGAATGCCTGCAGCAGTTCCAGAAAGATGAAGCAAACGTGGAGGAGATCAAAACAAAGCATGCGGCCATGTGGAAGTGCTTAGAAGAGATTGCTGCATCAAAAGCTGCAAGAAATAGAGCTGCATAATTCCTAGCCAAACATCTTCGAGCTGGTGCTATGGTCTCATATTTTTTTGATTGTAGGGGCATAGGAAGGTTAATGTGCTTTAAGAGGTGAATGTTTAGGGATTGTTGTCTAAACTCATAGCTGTCGTGCCCCTTTCAGGTCTGTCAGTGCTATAATGATGAATAGTATTTGACACCTCTATAAGACACTGCAAGTCCTTACTTCTGGAGTTCACGAACATACTGTATACAGGGTACGCTGCAGAATTAAGTTAGAAGCTCCACTCCACATATGCAACCAAGGAGACCAGAATTCTCATTGTTGATATTTAAATTATTGAGATGAAGAAGTTGCGGATGAAAGGTAATTTACACACCAGGACTTGATTTCCTCGAGTGCTGAAATGCTTGTCGAACTGCCCAATTCTATTCCTATATGTGTGTATTAAATAGTATATTTGTTGATTGATCTTTAGAGAACCCTTTACTCTGTGAGTTCTTGTTTATATAGATGATGATGTATTTGAATGATCTTAACTAATCCATCATACTTTTTTGGGTTGCTATTACAGGCAAACTTGCTCTCCCTAGCATATTCTCAATCTAAAGGTAGTTTGAGTTTCTGCTCCACAGGTTATTAGTCAATTTGGGGGGGTATGGGCTGAAGAAAGAAGGTTGGGTGGAGGGAAGGTACGGTGAGTTGAAGAAGTGCATGATCCGAATCATTTCCTCCTGTTTCTCTTATGGCGCTACACTTCCCTCACTTTGTTAATTCATACTATGTCAGTGCCCACTGCCTACTGTCGTTGTCTGAAACAGACCCTGTAGGTGCTTGAACTTCCAATGCTTCCCCTTTCTGATTTCTCATACGCATCCAGCTCCGTCCCAGATGACCTGCTAAGGACTCCCCCTTCTGGGTGTTCATAAGCTCATTATTACAATCTTCATTTTCTTCAGCTCACCAACTTCAACTTTCTGTTTTAATTTCTTCCGCTGCAAACTTTGAAGAAATTGGCTACTTTTAGAACTTTCGTCGGCATTTTATTCTTTGCATTTTTCAAAAGCACTTGATAAGCTTAGGGAGCTTCTTTGCATTCTGAATCTGGGGCTGTGGTCTTATACAAGAGTCTGCTCCTGACATTCATGGCCAATTAACCCTGCCTGTATACGAGTTCTGGAGTTTTAGAGATTAACAATCGGCTGAGGTTTGCAACTGCCTAAATGTGATGTGTCGAAAGTTGGGTGCCACCTTGATTGAACACCAAGGGACTTTTTTGAATTAATTTGCTCAGGAGAACGACGAAAAGGAAAATCTGGACAATTGATGAAATAGAAGAGAGATGGATAAATGGAAAGGGGATAAAAGGATGAATCCTACTTTAAAGGAATGCACTATAAGAATAGACCAATTACTGAAACTTCTTTCTTATCAAGATGAGAATCAAGAGAATGTATATGAATTGCAGGGAATTAGCAAGGATGGGGATGGAAATGAGATCGTAGCCAAATAAGTTTCATGTTTGACTTCCTTTTGTCTCCTTTAAAGAGCATACACCACCCTATTCTCCTTGCCCCTCTTGTACTCTATAGAGAAATCATTATCCTATAAGCTTTGTGACCCATTTCTGCTGAGTTTCTATGCCTACCCTCTGCTCTAGGAGAGATTTGAGCTCTTGCTTGTCAGTTTTCACAACAAATGCTTGACGCAACAGGTAAAGCCTCTATTTTTGAACTGTTGTCATTAGAGCTAATAGCTCTTTTCCATGCGTAGACAATAGGAGAGCCTTTCCTGTTAAGGCCTGATTTAAGTATGAGATGGGTTGCCAAACTACATTGAAACTGCCCCAATGCCCATGCCATTAGCATCACACTCAATGGTAAAATGCTTGCTAAAATCTGGCAGCCTTAAAATTGGGGGATGAGCCAAAACTTCTTTGAGGGCCAGAGAAGCCTTGTTTGCTTCTTCACTCCATGAGAAGGAGTGCTTTTTTAAGAGAGCTGTAAGGGGTTCTCAATGAGGCCATAATTTCTTATGAATTTTCTGTACTAGCCCGTTAACCTTAAGAACCCTCTTTAAGTATTTCACATTCCTAGGTATAGACCACTCTAGCATGGAAGCAACCTTCGAAGAATCGGCCTTAACTCCTTTTGCATTAATCAAATGATCTAGATAATCAATTTCCTCTACACCAAACCTACATTTAGACCTTTTAGCGAATAAGCTATGATGCTATAACATCAACAAAACCTGCCTTAAGTGAGTTAAATGTTCCTACCAAGACTTGCTGTAAACCTGTATATCTTCGAAAAACACCAATACAAACCTCCGTAAAAAAAGTTTGAATACATTGTTCATTAGTCTCTTGGAAGGTCAAAGGAGCATTGGTTAGCCCAAACAACATCAACAATAACTCTTAATGGCATTTGTGAGTTCTAAAAGCCATCTTGGCTATATCTTCTGGTACTACACAAATTTAGTGGTAACCCGATTTTAAATCAAGTTTAAAAATAGCACCGAGTCAAACAACTCATCTAATAATTCATCTATGACTGGAATGGTAAACTTAGCCTTAACAGTTTCTCTATTCAAGGTCCTATAATTGACACAAAGCCTCCAGCTCCTATCAACCTTGTGTACTAGCAGAACAGGGGAAGAAAAAGGAAGGCTACTACTTGGCTTGATAACCCCCAATTTCAATAATTCTGTCACTATTTTTTCAAGAGCTTTGCTACTAATCATTCCACATACTACACTGATTTTTATTTATTTTTGTTTTATTCTTTCTAAATTAAGTGTGTTCTTTTATTCATTATCCATACACCACACATTTAGTAAATGAAAAAAACTAAAAAAAATCATGTAGTATATGGTGTGAGAGTGATGAATAGAATTTTGGTAGTAAAGATAATTATATGTACTATTAGAAATAGGTTGGGCACCTTCCTTCAATATGATCTTGTGGTCATGGGCTTGGGGTGGGGGTAGCTCAATTGGTTCTCGAAAAACCCCATGAAGTTCCTGTCACAACTAACGTATCTCGACAGTATTACCATCTTGTGATGCAGTTAGTTCAAGGCCAATTTGCAACAAAAATCCCTTCCCCTTGGCTATTGAGGCCATCATTAGTTTAGTGCCATCTTCTATAGTGGATTGTTTCAATTTAACTCCTCAAAAATTCCCCCCATTTGCACTTAGGGATGTAATCAGTTCGGTTTTGTACGTTTTTAGAACCCATCCAATATACATTAGTTTTGAGAATTTAAGAATCGATACCAGATCGATTTACTATAGAAACCGGATCTTTCGATTTTTCGGTTTAGATCCGGTCCAGTCTAGTTTTTCGATTTCACGGATTATCTATGTTAGTAATAATATTATATTTACATATACTAAACTATTAGTCTATTTATATTATAGTATAAGTATATTATTTTAGAATAATTAACACATACTAGTATAATATTGAATTTAACTATAGTTTATATAAGTTCTAGACTTTTTATATGAGTATATATGATCAAATGTGTAAAAATATATTTACAAAAAGAATATATATATTATAATTTATTATGCCAAAAAAGGTATTTATCATTGATATATATATATATATATATTAAAAGTAAGTTTATATTAATAACTTAATATTGATGTTTATGTTTAAGATTAAAATTTTATGTTATATTAATTTTATATTATAAGATTAAAATTTAGATGTTATATTAAAAACTATAAGATTAATTTTTATGTTAGATCACATGTTATATTAATTTTGTATTATAAGATTAATAAGCTTGAGTAATAAGAATAGAATTTCATGTTATATGAATTAACAGTTTAACATATAATATATATAACATAATATAAAAAATTATAAATATTTAGACTAGTTTGGTTTGGTTTAAATCGATTTTCAAAATATGAAAACCGGTACCGCATCGGTTTAGGACCGATTTTGGTTCTTAAGAACCGATACCACAATGGACTGCTTACAAACTGGGCCGAATCCACCGGTTCGGTCTAGTCGGGTCAAGTTTAACCATTTTTCCTTTTTTTTTTTTTTTTACACCCCTATTTGCACCATACAAAATCTCCATTAAAAGTTTAGAGAAATCTCATCTAATGGGTCCCAATGTTTCTAGCCATTGGACCTCTAATACTGCATAACAACCAGACAATTCCAAAATATAAAAAGAGTGCAGAAACTGAGTACCTTGGACCTTGAGGTTTGCTGCCTTACAATGTCCTCCACTCTAAATGCATTGTCCATTGGCAGTAGGACAGAGAGGTTCACTGATGTGTTCACGGATAGTTTCAATCATGAGACCAGGGATGAATCAATAAAATTGTGTGTACTTCCCAAATCTACCAAAATAACTACTTTCTCCCCCAAAAGTTGCTTAGAAGTCTCATGGTTTTAGGTGGAGGTGTCCTAGCGATAGCAGACAGGGAAATTTCAGGTTCATCTGATGCCGTGGAAGGAACAAAATTTTCCTCTCGACCTTCTCTATTGTCATAAGCAATGTCATCCTCTTTTTCCTCCAACACATCCTCACTGCCTTGTAGTAAATAAGTCCTAGGATTTTTACAGATGTGCCTTGGACTCCACTTCTTTTCACATTGGTAACAAAGAACCTTCTTCCTTTTCACATCCATTGGAGCCGGTGAAAATTTTCTTGCAGGGAGAAAAAGCTTTTGCCACTTATTTCTAGCCTCACCAGATTGTGTCCATTGATTATGGTTACTACTAAATGGTGAGTTGCCTTTATCTTCGACTACTTTAAATGTCTTCCTTGTACTGAGGAGGTATTCCTCTTGAATCTTGACTAATCCAAAAGTATAATTCAAATTAACAGGGTTCAACATTCTGATTGGGAGTTGAATTTCATCTTTCAAGTTGCTGAGAAATAGCTTAGCTTGTGTATATCTAAGAGGCCCCACAAACGATTGGATAGGGCCTCAAACTTTTCTTTATAGGCTGCTACAGAGGTGGTTTGTTCCATTCAGGTCAATGCCTCCATAGGATCGTCTTAGGCCATAGGACCGAACCACACCTGTAAAGATATAGTGAAAGTTTCCCCGTACCAAAAGTGGCCTCTCTCGATGGCATCTTGGTAACAAATTAATGCTTCTCCATCCATTTGATAGCAAGCCATGAGTAAGCGATCGATTGATGGGGTTTGATGGAAGTCAAAGTATTGGCTGGATTTGAAGATACACCCAGATGGATTGTCACCTCCAAAATGAGGAAAATCAAGCCTAAGACCTCTAGTAAAACCCCTACAATGATCATGACAATCCAATTCATGCTCTAGTGGAGTCTCCTAAAGAGCCTGGTGAGTTTGAGTTGTTACAAGGCTGTGCATTATACCAGTGAGTTGGTCCATCTAAGTCTTGATCTCTTGGATACTTTCTTCTTAGTTCTTGACCTACCGTGGGAGAGACTCCTGCTGGTGCTTGGACCTTGTTCTGTCTACTATAGAATCAATAGCCTGATTACCAAATGTTAGGTCCCTCAAGTTTATGATAGCCAATTAAGAGTAGGAACAATTACATTAGCTAAATTCGAAATAAGGAAGTTGAATTGTATTGATAAAATGGGCTAGGATTGATTTGAGGCAATCCAACCTCCAAATGTTAACAAGTTTCACGAATTTTCTAGTGAATTTTCTTTCCATTAAGGCCTCCCTTGCCTTAAGGGGGCTCATGTTTCCTAACAGATTCCTACAAGCACAACTAAACTAGATGTGGCTATAGCAAAATGGAATAACAAACAAGAAAAAATAACAGAATTGAAAGGATAGTGAAACATTGCATTTCCATCAAATAAAAAAAACATTGCATTTTGGGCTTAATGAATCAGTAATCAAACGACATCAGTTCCGCTTCCCAGCTTAAGCTCCTCCAGCTGCCTTCTAATATAGTTCAATTGAGCATGTCTGTAACGCCCCAATAGAAGGCCCAAACCACATGACCTATACTCTAAAATAACAAGTAAATGATACAATTGGAGCTCAATTGGAACCTTATAAAGAGCAAGAACTTCTCATTCCCAAGCAATGTGAGATCTCATACACTACCTATCCTTATCCTTATCATATGGAAGTATTACAATTTATCACCCTTAAATTCCCAATGTCCTCGTCGGGCCTGTATGTTGTAGTTGGCACGACTCAAGTCTCACATTTTTTGTTGGGATAGACTTTGATACCATTTGTAACGCCTTAATGGAAGGCGCAAACCACATGACGTATACTCTAAAAGAACTAGTCAATGATACAATTAGAGTTCCATTAGAACCTTATAAAGAGCAAAAACTTCTCATTCCCAAACAATGTGGGATCTCATACACCATCTACTTTTATCCTTATCATATGAGGTATCACAATGTCTCTCAAGTGGGTTCCTGACAGGTATCATCGTAAAAACAAAATGGAGTGCCAAATTTATTTTTGGCCGAGTTCAAAGTCAATTTCAAGAGGGGAGGAATGTTACCTTTGCATCTTTGGAATAATTAATAATGATTTGTTAGGGTGTTATATGATGTATTATTTGAATAAGGGAATAAATAAATATTAAGAGTTTTTTAAATTAGGTAGTATTTGATTATACTAAATCTCTTTTGTAACCTTTTTAAGGCCATCGATGTTAATAATGAAGGCATCGAACTTGATTCAATATAATTTTGTTAAAAAATTTGTTGATTAATTGGGAGGTCTAGGACTCCGCCTCCAAGTGTCCTACAAAAGAGATCCAGTGTTTCTTGAATGAATAATGCTACTATGCCGCCCCATATTGCCCTCTTATTTTGATTGCTCATGTATTTAATTTTTTTTTTTATATTTTTTTCTTTTAATTATTGATTAAGGAAGTGATTATTAGTGTATTGGTATTTTTTTTTAATTTTTTTAAAAATGTTTAAAAATATTAAAAAATATGAACAAAAAAATTAAATTTTTTTTTTTGCTCAGAGGCACACCCAACCGGTCACTACTAAGCGGCATCCTAACGACAGTCCTCTTGATTTATTACAAATTATCTCATTACATGCTCGATAAATTGAGCACGTAACATGATGCTGATGGTTGAAAAGAGTGCAAAAGAAATGAATGAAGGAAAAACCACTCAAAAGTAAAAAATAAAAAGAAACTGGACATTGTTTTCATGACAGCATGGACGTGTCTATATCTAGATGATTGTTGCTTATCAACAAACATATCAAGTTGCCAAGAAAGACAAAAATCTCTTGTCATAGATTCAATTAAGGTATATTAAAGTAAATTCAAGACTAATAAATATCTCTTGCGCATGCTCTCTTGATGCAGTTCTTTATGGGGCCGGGCTGTGCATTTGATGCTTTCTGTGGTTGATAAATAATAAGGGAAAAATTGTATTGAGAAGAACAATAATACTACTTCAAACTATTTTTTATTTGTATATAAGTTAATTAATATTAATTTAGAAGTGAATATTGTTGAGAAATAATCTCATATAGCCTGTGGATAAGGTCTTGTGCATGCTTATAAGGAATAACAATCATCTCTTGTATAACCGGTTTTATTAGATGAGTTAAGTCCATAGATTTTTTTAAATATTTGGATTTGTGGGTTAGATTTGTATGATCTTATCTAACGGTCACGAGTGACCCGGACGTAATAAACAACTCATTAAACTATATTATTAGAACTCCTTAACCGAGAGACCCAACTCCTGGATCTCTCGGAGTTGGGTCTCTCGGTTAAGGAGATGATCTATAACATAAAATGACATAAATGACTCCTATAACATGCATGGTTTATAAATAACCCAACTAACCATGTAAGATTTACTCGAACAAGACCCGTTTCAACTTGTTTTAGCATAAATGAACTGAAAATATCTGAATATTTTATCTGACTTATTAATACAATTTCATACCCTATAAACATAAATTTGATTAATTATAATCATGACTAGATTCATAATAACCATAACTAATAAATATAATTTATAAACTTCGCCACGCATATATAATCTACATATGAAATTCCTTATAAAGGTCAAATAATATTGTGGGTTAAACCTGTTGAAATATAATAAAATTTACATATTTAAATCAACTAGGTTTGGTCCGAACCACATCACAATAGATTCTTATCGTACTCCAATCATGTTTGTGTTGGACTCATTGAATTTGTAAAAACTTGCAAACTCTACCTCGTTCGGATTTAGAGATGAGTTGAGATAGTTTAAGATGAGTTGAATAACATTTTGTTAGAATTTTATTTTTTAATATTATTATTGTTTTGAAATTTGAAAAAGTTGAATTATCTATTATATTTTGTATGAAAATTTGAGAAAGTTGTAATGATGAGAAAAGTTGAAATGAATTTCTAATCCAAACCGGAACTAAAGGAATTCTATTTGCAAAAAGTGCAAACCCGATCATGACTGAACATTTCCAAATATATCCTTCCGGCCTAGTGGCTAGCAAAGAACATCCGCTTGCTATAATTTATTGTCGTCCACCTCTGATCTCTCTCTCTGTCTCTCTAATGTTATAGAAGTTTTCCGATCTTTCCTTTTTCTCACATAGAAGGATTAGAACGTCCACCGGCGGGTAAACGACGAGATTATTAATTGTATTTTTATAATTAAGTGGCTATCTACCCAACTTGGTGGGTTTATGCTTGATCATGTATACTGAGGATGCATGGCCCATGATGATCATGAAGACGACGATATATATATATATGTTGTTGACAGATATTGTTTTACAGTAGTGCAAAAGGGCAATAAAATCATACACGTACAGTAGGAACAAAGGAGACTGAATTAATCCATCATGTATATATGAACACATTGGATACCGTAATTGCTGCTGCATATTGACAAAGACATCAAGTAGTCAACCAAAAACAAATTGCATCCGTATCATAAAGTATTATATTAATAGATTAAAGTTATAAAGTCTAAAATTAATAGGTTGGTTACAAGATTTCTCAAATCCAAATAGAGTGAATTAAAATTAATATTCGCTCTTGTTCAAAATATTCATGTGAACAAGCATATATATATATATATATATTTAAGAAATAAATTCATTTGATCTTAATTATATATGTTGCAGTAAACAAGATTTATCATAAAAAATGGTGCAAATCTATTGATGATCTCTAAGTCATGACCAAGAGATATTCTGACTTAAAAAGGCATCTAAGTGTCATGATGACTTGTACTTGTATAGTAGTTTGATCGATCGCGCAACGAAATGTGTTTGAACATAGGGTATGGTCTAACACTGAATTTAACGGTCGAACGTTTCTCCATATTAATACGTCAGAGCGAATTGCTTTCGATCAACCACTCAATCCAATACATTCGAACATACTTTTAAAGTCAAACAAAAAGATTTGACTGTTTGATTGTCTATTTGGGACGCAGTTTAATCGTCACATAAACAACTTACCGTTCGAATGCTGTTAAACAATTTTGTTCAATTTTATCCCAAAAAGTATTTTTTTGGATGAAATTTAAATTTGTCCAAAAAATATCTTTTGGGATGAAAATTTTCTTTCTAAAATCCTTGTTTTGTATTTACTATAATTAGAATGACTACCTTTGATTTATGTTATCTATATATAATTAATTTTTACAGTTGCATGTAGAATTTCTTGTGCACTGATCTATAGGTTTAGTTAATCTTAAAATCGATGAAAACTTCAATCGAAATATAACCTCATGATCTATAAATAATCAAAGAAAACTATGCTTGATAGATTTTATTACGTCACTTTAGTACCTATATTATATCTATTTGCTTGCAATGCAAGTTTGCTCCACAATCCTTGAACTAATAGCTCCACCATCCAAGGTGAACACGTGCCAAGAAGTTGACCTTCTAGAGTCTTTGTATGATTGAAAATACTTGAAGCTTCCGTGGGCAGTGACCTTCTAGAGTTGATCGGTAGAAATGGAAATGTCGGTCCTTGTATGTATATATATTCACCGCCCAAAATGAAATTATGCGTGTTATAGACGTGTTTCGTACACCTAGACTAAGTTCCTACAACTCGGGCTGTTAGGTTTCCACCTGTGATCACAAATTAGATAAAGATGGGCTCGGTGGTGGTCTGGAAAGCTTCCGATGTCAAAGTTAGTAGTTTGTCTGAGAGAATTACTAGAGAATAGTAAGTTCAGAGAGTCTAATTTGTACCGGGGACATTCCCGCCTTACCTTGCCTTAAGGGGTCTGTGTCATGCCCACAATTGCCCCAATCATAGCTTTTAATGCGGTGTGGCATCTGAGGTGGTGCCTCGACGGTTAACGATTGGTGCGTCACTTCTTGTCCCCATCGTCAGAGAATGGAGGGACACTCGTGTTTTCCATTCACTTGTCAGTGTGGATCCTTTAATACTAGTCATTATAGGCGAGTTTTAGGGACGATGCGTCCGTCTGTCTCCTTTGACTTGTTTCTCGTGCAAAGCATTTCCTTTCTGTTAACACAATTCGTGGGCATGGCTGCTGGGGAAAAGGCAGGTTCCAGCTCGAGAGGGGCTTTATCATCTGGCCAGGCCCAACCCAGTGGGACAGGGGAGGGAATTATCCCCACCAAAGGGCATTACCAACAAATTCATCCTCATTCAACTACCCTTCAATTGTGAATTTCTTCAATTCCGTACCAATTAAAAATAATCAAATGGGAAGATGGATGAGAAAAACATGTGATGTTGGGGGGTTTCTAGTCAACACCAGCACGCTGGCCGGTTTGAGGTACGAGGCATTACAAAATTACTTAATTAAACCAGAGACGACTTGTTGGAATTATTATTATTATTATTATAATAATAAAGGACAGATGTGACTCTCCACCTATCTTCCTGTATGATTAAATATTGTCTCCATCTTTATTTTATGACAATCATATTACTCACGCTTGTTATATATATTAAGATAAACAATGCTCGAGTACGACTTGAACACCATTAATAATGAAGGAACACAAGCAAACCAAATAGCTAGCCATGGAGATCAAAGTTGAGCTGATCAATAGAGAGGCAATAAAGCCTTCCTCTCCAACTCCTCATCACCTTAGATGCTTCGATCTCTGCCTTTTAGATCAGCTCCAACCCCAAGTTTATATACCATTGGTGCTATTCTACTCCAACAACAGTGATGGCAGTTCTTTTCCCAACCATTTCAAGGCTGATGATATATCCCATAGGCTAAAGACATCATTGTCTGAAGCTCTGAGCCGTTTCTATCCACTTTCTGGGAGAGTCAAAGATAATGTCTCGATTGAGTGCAACGACGTTGGAGCTGATTATTTGGAAGCTCGAGTCAACTGTCGTCTCTCAGACATTCTTGAACAACCCGAACAGAAAATGTTGTACCACTTTCTTCCTAAAGAGATTGAATCTCTGCAAGCAAGCACAGAGCGTTTGGTTCTAGTTCAAGTTAGCTTCTTCGAATGTGGAGGAATGGCCATTGGCGTGTGCGTTTCCCACAGGGTAGTCGATGCAGCTACGACTAGCATGTTCATTCACAGCTGGGCTGGCATGGCTCTTGAAGCGTTTACCGATGAGGCAGTGCTGCTACCGGAATTCAGTGCAGCATCTCGCATACCTCCAAGAATTGAGTACAAAGTCGCGGCGCCAGCCATGAGCTTGGTGAACGAGACGACTGTTACGAGGAGGTACGTTTTCGATGCATCAAAGATTGCATCTCTCAAGGCAAAAGCCACCAGCGCTAGAGTTGCGCAACCCACACGTGTTGAAGCGGTGTCATCTCTCATTTGGAAATGTGCAATAACCGTCTCAAGGTCAAAACGCCGATCTATAATGCCATCTACACTGACGCAAATGATGAATATCCGCGGAAGGCTTGTCCCGTCATTTCCAAAAAATGCTTTTGGGAATCTCGTGTGGTCTTTTGGGGCACAAACAGCAGACGCTGAGATACACTTGCACAGCTTGGTTATTGAACTAAGGAAAGGGAAAGAAGCTTTTAGTGAAGATTATGCAACAAAATTACATGGGGACGAGGCTTTCTCTGTGATTAGTCAGCATGTCAAACAGTTTGGTAAGCTTCTCGCCTCAAAGGATATGCACCAAATTTGCTTTTCTAGTTGGTGCAGATATCCACTATATGAGGCTGACTTTGGGTGGGGGAAGCCAACGTGGGTGACACTTGCTAGTTTGGTGTTCAAGAACGTCGTAGTTCTGATGGATACGAAAGATGGCAGCGGAATAGAAGCTTGGATTACTCTTAGTGAAGAAGACATGGCATTATTTGAACACGAGAAAGAGCTGCTTGAATTTGCATCCTTCAATCCTAGTGTTCATAATTAAATGATAATCTTTGTTTCAAGTTCTCTGGAGTGTAATTAATGTGCTTACTAATACTATGATTAATGTAAAAGGTTTAATATTTGTTCTATACTTTTTTTCTTTCACTCCATGGATTGCTTCAATTAAAAATGTATATATTTATCCATTTAAGTTTGCAACTTGTTGATCTCTAATGATGTATTATTATTGTTATTAGAGAAAATCTTATAACCAACTCATTTGGTTATCTCATAAAACTAGCCTCCAACCAGAATACTACACGTTAGCATGTTAGCACCATTAATACTATGCATCCCACTACACCCGAATATATAGCACACTTCATTCCCCCTAAATCCCTTTCTTCCTATTAGAACTCACACTCGACGGCACCCCACTCCATCCCAACCCAAACTAGACAACACCCCACTCATCCCCAACGGTAGAGAACTGGCAACGTCCTTTCGAAGGAGCTCGTGCTCAAGAACACCCCACTCATCTCTGACGACAAGAAATCGCATTTTCATTAGCTGGTAAAATATGTATATTTTGAACTTTTCATGCTTAACAGAACTTGTATTAGAGTTAGATCTCATTTTGAAATGATTGTAATCTGGGCTATGGAAATTATCTGGCATATGGATTGATAACTCATCTAACTCCATGAATACCAATTGTTTGTAAAAAAGTCTCAAAGGCTCTTCGGCCACCGCTCATTATCTATCATTGGAACATCTCACCCCATTATTCTTGATGACCAGGATGACATGCTTTTTAGTTAGATGTGATCATGGTAGTATTCTATTAGTTAGAAATCTTTAACTGGCTTAGACTTATATAAAAAAAAAAGGTTAGAAATCAGACCAGAGAAAAGCTTCATGTGCTCCCTTAAGGCGAGTTGAAGTATAGCTTAAACCTTGAATTTTTTAGAAAATTCAATGAATGAGAATATAGAACATAGGATGAGAATAAAGACACTGCTAACATTGAACACCTTCTGCATATTTATAGGGTGCGGGTGAACTGCTTTTGACATATTGGAACCCAGTGAGAGGAGTACTACTGGGCTTTAGTCTTGCTTATATGTTCTGTCATTGTACCTCAACACTTCGTGATGGGTATTTATATCATTATTCCTTTCGGTCTTTGGGTTTATTCACTTGCATATGAGCATGTGAAGACTGTGATCAAGTTGGTCAATTTTGGAAATCAAATATCAGAGGGTAACAGAAGTGATGTGGAAATTCTTGATCAGTTCGCAGTTGAACCATGAGCCTTCAGTAGAGCGTGGAGCTTTGCAGTGGGGAAGCTGGTTGCTGGTTTCGGTGCAGTGGGCTACACGACTTCTCCTCTTTCTATTTTCGATCTCTTGTGTTTTGGTCTATTGTGTTCATTCGACAATTGCTTACGTGTTGCATTAGGATTGGAGGGTTGGTTTTCTTATAAAACCAGATGGGCTGTTTAGAGGCGTTTCCCTTATTATTATTATTATTATTATTATTTGCTTTCCTAATTTTGCCTGTTTTATGTTGGCTTGGTTAGCAATTACATATCTCCAACTTCTTTCTTCCGTCCCGGATTATATAAATATATATATATATATCTACTCTATTATAATAAGTGCATATCTAACTATGAACAATGATTTTTTCTTATTTTACCGTTAGTTTCCTTGTTTCCCATTAAGTCCCAATTAACCCACCGTTTGTTGCCATTTGTGTTGTTTGTGTCTGATTGTATTCCATTATAATAACTTTAAATCTGCAAGGAAAATAGTGCCACATTATAATAGGTTCAAGCTATGCAGGGATACAATTATCTTTTCCTATACATTATAATAAGTCACAATTTGGAAAAAACATAGTTCCATTTGCCCTCCATTTTCCCTTTTGTTCGTCAGTTCCATGTGCTCTCCTTTTCCCCTTTTGTCCATGTGCTAGCAACTGAATTTATGAACATTATCCATGCATTGGAATGGTAGCTACAAACAGAAAGAGAAAATATATTAGAAATTAGATAATATATTATATTGCATGCAGTATAAAATCTGTGGAGGCAGATTTTAATCACATGTAATAGAAATTTATAATAAGTTATAGATTTATAATATGCAATATAACTTATAATTTATAATAAGTTAATTTTTATGTTCGTGTCATGTCTAGGCAGAGAGAAATTAGAAATCTATATCACATGAGGAAACAACCGAATGGCCAGGCAGTGCAGTAGTCAGTTTCAAAGTTTGAACACCAATAGACATCTTTCGTAGGAACTGACAGGTGTTATTTTTATGTGATTTTTATCACTCTTTTATTTATGAAAAATATCATTTTCTCTTCAATACAATTAATTTTATTACATTTCTACATATTTTTATTTAATTTCTTGGATTTGAAGGCATGTGAATATTTAGTGAAAAAGTAGAGCCTTTTAGTACAAAAGAAGAGAATACGGATCCAGACCGATGAGAGACAACAAGATATGAAGAGAGTCGATGAGATTTGGGCGAGTAGCCAGCTTGTCCTGTTGGCAGCAAAGAGATTTCTCTCACCCAAAGGCGAGAAGCCTTTCCACTCGGTAGGAGAGGAGCCTTGTACTGCGGGAAGCAAAGAGAATAATCGTTCCTCTCGGTAAGCAAGGAGACCCAATTGCGATCAAAATAGGCGAGCAGCTTTACTGCTCAGTAGGTTGGCGAGAGGAGTCTTCCATCCTGGTCGGGAGTCTTTCCCCTCGTTCATTTGTGACCTTCACGCCTGCCAATTTTATTCAGTGCACACAGCATCTACCCGATGGAATCTTCCCGAATTTCGTAATCAATTTACTGACTACCAAATCCTCCCAATCTCCGCAAATTAAGCCGCTTATCACTGAATATTCCATTTTAGATAATTTCAATATTCTTGTGATAATTGCCTTTTATGTTAACATATATCTTTATGAATGCCGAATTTCTAATGGATACGAGAGATGGCAGCGAAATAGAAGCTTGAATTACTCTTAGTGAAGAAGACATGGCATTATTTGAACACGAGAAAGAGCTACTTGAATTTTCATCCTTCAATCCTAGTGTTCATAATTAAATGATTATCTTTGTTTCAAGTTGTCTGGAGTGTAATTAATGTGCTTGCTAATGCTATGATTAATATAAAAGGTTTAATATTTGTTCTATACTTTTTCTCCTTCACTCCATGGATTGCTTCAATTAAAAATGTATATATTTATCTATTTATGTTTGCAACTTGTTGATCTCTGATGATGTATTATTATTATTATTATTATTTGCTTTCCTAATTTTGCCTGTTTTCCATTAATGGCTTGGTTAGAGCATTCTCATTGGATTAGCTAAAAGCTAAATCCAATGAGAATTTAGCTATTAGGTCAATAAATTGCTCACATTGAATTAGCTATATTCCAAATATCTACAGTAATATCCAAACTAATTTCCAAATTTAGAACACACTATTCATTCATCAAATCATTTTTATATTATTTATTTCTCTCTCCTTTTAATATTAATTATTTATCTCTCTATTTTAAATGACAATTGAAAAAATATAATTAGAATACAATTACAAATTAATATATAATATTATAAATAGTAAAATATGATAAAATAAAATAAATTTATAATTAAAAAAATTAAAAAATTTTCAAAATTATTAATTACTCATTACTATATAATGAATAAATGGATAATTCAATTTGAAAATTTGATGTGAATAGTCAAAATTAAATTCATCTTATATTATTTTATTGTCATATAATGAAAAAATGGCTATTCCAATGTGGAGATTTATAAAAATGGAATAGCTAAAAGTTAAATTCATCTTACATTCATAAAAAATGTACTTTAATTTAGCCATTCCAATGAGAGTGCTCTTAGCAATCACATATTTTCAACTTCTTTCTTCCACCTCGGACTATATAAATATATATATATATATATCTACTCTATTATAATAAGTGCATATCTAACAGTCAACGTTAATTTTTTCTTGTTTTACCGTTAGTTTCCTTGTTTCTCGTTATAAAGTCGCAGTTAAGCCACCGTTTGTTGCCACACATACTCACCCATAGAAGCATATGAAACGAAATAACCGAAGATGCATGTTGCTAACTGCAGTGAGTGCAGGCCTTAGAACATGGAAGATCAATGCCAGCATAATAGGATCATCATACAACCTCATCATTACAGTCAGAGGGAAAACTAACTAGACCTGTCAGTGCTACTTTGATTATAAAAGGTTTATAGAACACAACGCATTAGTATAGTTTTGTCCTAATGACATTTGACGTACCTTAATAGCAGTTCCATGAGCTTGACTGTAAACAAGATGAAGAGAAAGCAAACCAGCAAGATGCTCTGAGGCAGCAGCCAATGCAGCTTTTATGGGCCTCCTGATTTCGGGGCCATAAATAAATAACATGCATGAGTACTGGTGATGCCTCTTGTACATAAATAACATCTATCCATGCTAATTGTACTGGACAGAATTAGCTATTGGTAATATAACTCTACACCAATTATCTCTTGATTAAATTAGATATCTATTGTAGGATTCAAAAGACATAAAAAAACAATTTAATGTTGTAACAATAGTACCAAACTATTGCAAGTAGTAGGAAAAGGTTTTACTTTCATTTTTGTATAAGTTGAACATAATAATAATAATAGAGCTAACATATATATATATGGAAAAAGAAAAAAAGAAAGAGAATGCGACTGTAGATTTAGTAATATTTCCAGAATTGTTTAGAATTACGAAATACAAGGGCTTTGCCATTTTCTCTTGATTACTAAATTTAACTTTATAAAAAAAAATGAGAGAAAGGGAAAAGAACAAGATATTTCTCCTGAATTTGTACGTGTCACCTAAGCATTCAAAATATACATATTCTGAAAATTTCCAAAAACATTTTAGCTAACGTTATATATATATCAGGATGGTTAAACCATAGAGAATAAAAAACTGAAAACTATGGAACTGCAGTCGTTTCTTTTGTCAAGGAAAAGAAATACAAACAATATATTTCCGCAAATCGAGCTGTGTCATTATTTATCACAAAGTTGGTTGAAACTGTAGGAAAAATAAATGGAAAGGATTTATCACAAGACATTAATATAACACAAAATTCGAGTACAAGTATCATACCATAGGCATGCAGCAGTGCTTTGGACTCTAGTAGGTTGTGGGTGGTCTATTTCTATGATGTTTATGTTCATCTTGGGGTTGGTTTATTGGGTTTTATTCTACACATCACCCCGAAAAGCTCTCGTGATTTTCAGATCCTGGCTATAGTGAAGCATAGCTATCAAAGGCTACCAAACAAAAGGTTGTGTTAAGTGATAGTGAAATGCTTAAAAGAATAAGTAGAGAATTGGCATTGATGCATACCATCATCAGACGAAGTTCCAAAGTTAGTTTTGAGCTCTTATTCACTACTACCACTATCTTTTTTCATTATATTCATTCTCTTCCTCGTCGATGAAGTCTTCCTCATTGCCAAAGGTCGAATATTTGTGATCAGATATTGGGTTCGAGAATATTGTGACATCGGCAACATGAACTGGTTCTACATCAAACTTATGCAAGGGATTCCTCGTGCCGGCATCATCATATTGTGGTTCTACCTCTTCGTATGATGGTTCGCTCTACCTCTACCTCTCTCCCTTCTTATTTGCATTCTGGTATTGTTCATGGATATTGTTCATAGGTCTAAACTTTTGTTTACTTCTTTTTTTACAACCTCAAGTCAAGCCTTTCTCCTTAGCTATAAAATATATGGGATTCTACTGGTAGAATCCCATATATTTTCCTATCATTAGCGTTCTCCTTAGCAATCAAAACATCAAAACAAGCCATACAGTATATACTTTTGCTGCTACTTCATAGTTGTTGCAACTCGTCAACCTCTATTTTTCATCCCCATTTCATCCCTTAAATCAAACCACAAACATTGTAATATTTCTGTCCATAATTCTAACATCCTTAAAAAAACTAATTTTTAAACCCCAAGCCCACCACAAACAGACATTGACAAGTTTTCTCTACTCTTACCTACGTCACATGAGTTGATGTTGTCATTTCCTTGTCTTAAAGCATTTTGATGAACTAAGAGCAAACCTTTGATGACATCTTGGTGTCTAAAAGCTCTGTTCTGGCTTAAATTCCAATAAATTATGCACAGAAAATTAAACAACTCCAATAAATTGGCAGCAAGCCACAAGAATCATATAATCAGATTTCATTGTCATTAGTAAATTCTTGAGAACCCATTTATAGCATGTTCATTCTTAAATGAGTAGGAATGTAGCTGAAAAAAATTATTGAATGTCCAATAGCTTCATCAATATAAGGGAATGAAAATGGTTAAAAAAAAAACTTATTACCTAATGGGCCTTTACGACGGAAGTTGCTTTGTGCGACTGATGAAAGTTGCCAAAAGTGCGTTGTGATTACTAACAAATCTTGCCGGAAGTCAGTGGCTGGGACAATGGGATAAATACGATCGACCTGATTATCTTGGTCCAACATGGGACAATTGTTTACCTCTCAACGGCCTAATGCTTTGGACGATTTTCATGAAGGGGATAAGAGGGCTGATAGCCTCAACAACAAATTGGGGCTTTTGGGATGATAGTTTGGTGGAGATTTTCACCTGGAGGTACGAGTATGGAGGATGCTCAAATCTGAGGTAAAGGAAGGTTAGAAGTTGAGAAACGAAATTCTTGAATGGCAAAAAAATTCTTGATGGACTCTCATACGAAATTCTTAAATGGCAAATCTTGGGTTATAGATCTAGCTACAAACGAAATTCTTGAATGGCCAAAAAATTTCTGCTTTAGCATTCAAATGGTTCTAGGGAATTTATGGAAAACATATTTTTTGTGGTGAAAATTTGGTGGACTCTCATTTGCTGCACAACTTCTCGTCGTGAGAAACTAGTGATTTTGCAGCAACAAGCAAGTATACATTTTAGCGTCCATTTATGGTTTCTCAGATGTTTGGATTACTTGGTGTTAACTTTTATGTCGGCCCAAACTCACAGCGTATATGTTAAGTGTCAATGCAACTACCTGGTGCAACTGTTCATAACACAACATGTGTACTTAACAGAACATTTTTACTGCATACATATATTGTTGGAAAAGGTCTCTTATTATGGAAAATTGTGGTCTATGGAAAAATAAACAGTGGCAAAAAGCCACTAATGTTGTAGTGTATCTAGTTTAAACTATTTTGTTACTCGATTAAAATTTTGGTTCAATGTTTCCTTACATTCTTCGAGTATGTGGTCCTTGAGTTTCTCGGCCCATGAATAGGGTTGACTAATTATCGTGACTAGAGTACTTGGTGAATTGTAGGGAAATGTTGTTGAAATTTTTACTAGCATTAGAGTTTTGGATTGAGTATATATGCAATATAGATGATAGTCTCTCGAATGAGATATGACCAACTATCTTATAAAATAGATGATAAACAAGTATGAATAGACTCTTGATAGTGTTTATCCCATGAATTAGGTTTTTTTGATAGATAGCCAATGAGTAACGGAAATACAATAGATAAGAGTTGGATGCTGTTGGGAGATAAACTTGGGCGAGACTATAAGGAGTATGCACAAGGGGTGAAGTTTTTTATGGAGTTTGCTTGCATGAGTGTTGAAATCGAGGATTTATTTGATGTCCATGCAAAAAGTGCAAAAATCTTAGCTCTTATTAATTTAATAGTAGTGGATGAACATTTATTATAAATGGAATTGATCCTAAATACTCACCTTGGGTCTTACATGGCGAGACATTTCCTAAAAGAGTTAGTTTTAGTAGCCAGTCCAATCAAATGGAGGAAGGTAATGACATCGACGCGGATGACATAAATGTGGATGCTTCTGATGACAGTGATATAATGGAGGGGATATAACTAAGATGTTAGGCGATCTGGGTGTAGGAATATTTGGGACGAGGGATGGAGAAGCAACATCTACACAATCATTTGAGGGAAATGGAAACTTTGGAAGACTGTGGGAGGATGCACAACGAGAACTGTAAGAGGGGTGCACCCGTCATAGCAAGTTGTCTTTCATGGTGAGGTTGCTCCATATTAAGTCTATTTGTGTGTATTTTTGTAAAGGCCATCGACATGTTGCTAGAATTATTTAAGGAGGCTCTCCCTTAGGACAACGTAGTACCTCGTAATTATTATGAAACGAAGCAATTGAATCGAGGGTTAGGATTTGATTATAATATCATCCACGCTTGTAAAAAGGATTGTGTTATCTTCTAGCAACAATATGCAGAATTTAATTCATGTATGAGTCAAGATGGACATCCGATAAGCGTAATGTACCCCAAAAAGTGTTAAGACATTTTCCTTTGATTCCTCAACTTCAAAGATTGTTTACGTCCCAGTTGACTGCGAAAGATATGTCTTGACATCACACAGAAAGAGTTCAAACTGAAAACTTCCTCTCGCATACTGCAAATTCCTTACAATTGAAGAACTTTGACGTCGAGTATTCATGGTTTGCCGAAAAGCCTCGCAATGTATGTCTTGGTTTAGCAATGAATGGTTTTAATCCATTTGACAACATGAGCACTTCTCATAGTACTTGGTCTGTCATATTAATGCCCTATAACTTGCCACCTAGGAAGTGTATCAAGGATTATTATTTTATGATGATTCTACTAATACCAGAGCCAAGGTCACTGGGGAATGAATTATATGTAATGCGGCTAGTATTTTATGAAGGATTCGTATTTTATGATGATTCTGCAACTACTGATTGCAAAGTTGAAAGAGTTGTTGGATCAGGGTGTCAGTACATATAATGTGGCCTCGTCGCGGGAGTTCAAGGTGCATGTTGCAGTGATGTGGACATACCTTTTGAACGGCTTAACAGTACATATGATGCGGTTCAGTATAGATGGATGTATCATATTGAATGGTTTCTTAAAATACTTAAGTTGTATGTGGGAAATAAAGCTTGTCCAGAAGGTTCTACTGCAGAGTCATACATTGATAATGAGTGGCATACTTTTGTTCAATGTATTTTCGTGGAGCTGATACTAGATTTATGAGACTGGATCGAAATTATGAAGGTGGACAGATGAGAGTCTCATCGGCATTTTCTATGTTTTCCCAGACAGTATGTCCCATAGTTGCACAAGGGGGCTATGACTTATGTGGGCAAGAGTTTGAAAGAGCTCAATGATATGCCTTGAATAACTGCGCAAAGATTGACTACAACTTAAGATTAGTGATAATCCTCTAAATCAATAGTATCTTTAAGTTCATGTATATTAATATAGTATAACTTTTCAATCAAAATAATATAGTATAACTTGGTACAAATTAATAGTGACCATGAACATGCACATCAAACATATACAACAACTGTGCACTGATGGTTTAATGGACGTAGAAAAGAAGCATGAAAAGGAATTTGCCTCGTGGTTTGAACATACGGTATTACTAAAAAAATATCTTATTATCTACGAACTTCATATCACTAAACTCCACTTTTTTTTTTTTTTTTTTATCTAACATTGATAAAACTTTAATAATATTTACTGATGTAGGTTCTATCGAAATATGGTGAAAATTCAGAAGAAATCTCACCAAAACTGTATGCTCTGGAACGTGGTCCGTCCAAATGGGCCATTCAATACTCTGAATGTTTGGTGTGTGGATATAGATTTCACACCTGTGAGAGAGAATGATATAGAAAAACTCAAAATTGTGGGGTCTAAGTCGAAGGAAGCCATGAGGAGGATAACATTAACTTTTATGGAGTTGTAGAAGATATCATAACGTTAAAGTATGTAGGGGGATATATGGTTTGGTTGTTTAAATGTAATTGGTGGGATGTCTAAAATCCTAGGTTAAGAGTGCGTAACGATGAATATTTTGTAAGTGTCAATACATCTCGCACATGGTATGAGGATGATAATTTTGTTCTTGCTTGTCACGCGAATCAAGTTTTTTATTTAGATAATTTGGAGTACGGAAACCCATGGCATGTAGTGGAAAGGTTTGCACCAAGAAATGTATATGATTACATTCCAGAGGCAAACGAACCACATGAAGAAGTTGATAGTCCAGAAAATGAAAAAAAATATCAAGAAAATGAATAAAGCATCAATCTATTTGTTGATTCAAGCAAATATGATATGCTCCCATTGCGTAGAGAAGATGTTCAACCCGAAGTAATCGAGGGTGAAATGTCGGAAAAACATGAATCAACTAAAGTGTCTACTAAGGATAAGGGCGACTAGTCCAACAAAACTGATAATGAATGAATTTCAAATATATATTTGTGAAGTATCATTTTTATAAATATCCGTAACGTTTGTTCAAATAAGAATTTATTACAATTTCAAACAGATATGCATCCCAAACGCAAAGCAACACATGCGCCATCCCATCCATTACCAACTCCCCGTATGGTTCACCTGCCATCAATAGTGGGCCAATATCACCAGACCAAGAACAAAGTATTTTATCAAATTAAATACCACATTTTATGCTCGATTTAAGTAATATATTTCTATAAAATAAAATAATTTATTAAAAATATATGCTTTAATGACTATATATATAGCTGTTGTAAGCCAGCGCCGCGGTCGAGGCACTACGAGGGATGTCTGCATAGAGAAAGTAAGAAAAATGGGTAAAATTAAAGTTGATATTCCTGATGATCATACCGGTGGCTCTGAGGATTTGACAGCTTGGCTTTCTTCTTATGTTGGTACCCTTACTCGCACGTATGCACCGATGGCTACTTTCTTGAGTCATCGATTAAGCTACTTATGCTACTTTCTTATGTTGCTTCTTATGTCGGTTATGTTGGTATCCTGGGCTAAAGTTCTCCAAGATGTGAAAGACCACATAAAAAATCGTTGCTTGGTAATAAGTTACTTTCCCAAGAAACTAAGTATAACATGTTAACTTAAAGTTATTTTGTATTTATACTAATTGTGTATAATTTTTGAAAGGACGAGTTTAAACTTAATTTTGATCGACAAGAGGATTGACCAACGGTTGAGGAACTGATGTTGAATGCATTCCAGAGGTACAAAGGTTGATGTCATGCACACTATCAGAAGTGCAGTACTACAATAGAGGCGCGCCAAAATCCATTCCGAGCAATGCCACCAAATGAATGGCAAAATGTTTGTGATATGTTTGAAAATCCTGCTTATTAGGTAATTTCGCTGCTATCTTTTTTTAATAGTATATGATAGATGTATTAAGTATATAGACATAATATTTTTGCTTAGCAACAAAGCACTGTGAACAAAGCAAATGGATTAAATTTAATGATACACCATCATGTGGGTTCTAGATCTTTTCATCATTTGTCTAGAAAAATGGTAACTTATTCTAGTCCTCGTTAAGTATTAACATATAATACATTTTTTTATTTAAATATTAATAAAGATTTTCTTTTTGCAGGGACAAGAAAGTCCTACTAACTATAATCTGACCCAATTGTATGCTAAAGCACATTAAAATCGTGATGATGTTTGGACCAGTCTCGAAGTAGAAGTAAATTATGTAAGTTTAAGTTTTTTTTAATTCCATTGTCTAATAATATTTTTGTTAGTTATACTAACTTTAATTTTTTTTTGGTCGAACAAGATGATATCTCTTTAGGAAACTGCTGCGGATCCATCAGATGAATCATCTGTCAATGATGCTCAGATAATTTCTCAAGTTCTTGGATCACGTTCGTGATATTTGTGGGGCATAGGACGTTGTATGAAGCCATCCTCATAATCTTTTAAAGCCAGATCGAATGACGACAAGACGAATGAATTAGAGGAAGCAACACTTGAGATAGAACGATTGAGGTCCAAGGAAAAAGAGTTGTTGACCCGATTAGATTAAGCAGCGGATTTAGATGCGAGATTAGAAAAGAACATGCAGAAGAGGCTGGAGTTGAATAACCAAAAAATGTTTGAAATGTGGCAATTAATGATGTCCCAAAACTCTATGCCACTACTACAATCTTAAAATTTATTTTTTCTTCAATTGTCTTTCTATTATGATGTTTCAAAACATTTGAACAATTGTGATGTTTGAATTGTAATTTGTGTAATATTAGTATAATATTTTTAATTAAATTCTATTATGTATGATTAATACCATTCGAATGATGAATAATCAGTTCGAATGATAAATTATCATTTATAAATCCATTTGAACGAAAAAAAAAAATCCATTCGAACAAAAGCTAACCCATTCGAATGACTACCGAGAAATATAGTCTATACGACCGTTCGAACAATAAAATATTTGTTTGAACAACATTAATATGCAAAACCCCGTTCGAACAGACATAAGTTTCAAAAATAAAAAGTATGTTCGAACGGATAGAATTTATGTTCGAACACAAGTCATTTGAAAAATTTATTAGTCATTTGACACTAGTACCACATGCCAAGTACTGTGAGAAGTGCTCATCTTATGAAAGGTGCCGACTCCATAATCTAACTGAAGATGCATATTACGAGCTTCTTGGGCAAACCTTGAGTATTCTACATTGAATTCATTCCTCTAGTGGAAATTGAAAGAATGTGACAACAAATTCTCTAGTCATGTTACCTCATACTTGCAACTTTCAAAGGAAACATAAATAATCTTGATAATTTTGGTATCAACGAAAGATACATCAATAGTAACACTCAGTCCCAACACCAAACCCGTGAACTATTAATTTATTGAGGTTGATATTTACGAGAAGTCCATTTGAGATTTAATGAGTAATTTTGAATAGACCAAATGTCCAAAATTTTTATTACGGTGGAATATGGATTTTTTATTCGGCATTGGTAATTGGCTCAAAAACAATTGAAGGAACGAGTTGGTTTATTTTAGAATTTGAGGCTATGCCCATTAGAATTATTGAATACTTGGCCCATGAAAATTTGTAGGCAAATCCTAGAATATAATTAGACCCGTTAAACGAGTAACTTGGAGCCCAAATACATAGGTCAGACCCATGAAATGACCCATCCCTAGACCCATGCAAATTGAGCAACTCATGTGTATAAAGGCTCTCCCTCATGCACGTAAGTCTGGATCTTCAACCTAGAGCTAGGGTTGCCACAGTAGTTCCATGGTTTCTCACTAGCAAGTGTTTTCCTTTAGACCACGGCTAGCCTCTTGATAAGTATTATTTTTATGTGATTTTTATAACTTGTTTATTTATGAAAAGTGTCATTTCCCCTTCAATATATTGATTTTATTTTACTTCTATATATTTTGATTTATTTTCTTTAATTTGAAGGAATGAAAAGATTTAGTGTAAAAGGAGAGCATTTTGGTACAAAAGAAGAGACTACGGATCCAGAACGATGAGAAGTAGCGAGATCTGAAAAGAGCCGATGAGATTTGGACTAGGAGCCTTATCCCATAGGCACCAAAGAGATTTCTCTCACCCAAAGGCAAGAAGCTTGCCACTCAGTAGGCAAGGAGACTCATGACCAGAAGATGCGAAGATTTGGTGACAAGACTCTAGGTGGTTAGATTGGGAGACTAGTCTAAACGACCAACCTAAAAGACAAATCTGAATGACATCGTGGACAACAACTAGAAAATGCGAAATGAGTGTTTCATTGCAATCAGGAGTCTTTCCACTCGATAGGCGAGGAGATGGACGTGTGGTCTTTTTGACCTCCACGCCCATTCATTTGTAACCTCCACGCCAGTTATATTCATCGCACACTGCATCTACTCAATGGGATAATTCCTCCCAACCAGGATTAATTTGCTGCTGACCACCAAATCCGTGTTCAGTAATCATTTTGTTGGTGACCAAATCCTCCCGAACCCCGCAATTCAAGCCGCATATCACGAAATCTTCCATTTTAGATAATCCTGTTATTCTTGGGATAATTAATTTTATGTTAACATTTATCTTTAGAAACTATTTTCCAGATCTTTAGGCAAGCTTGTAGCCGCAGTTATCTTGTTTCTAGATTTGAATTTTAACATCTATTTAATCCCATCTTGTGGGATGAATGAGCTGGTTCTGAATCGGAGTTGAGAGTTTTTATGTTTTTGAGTTTGTGTTTAGAGTTCCAGAATTTCTCTTTGAAGTGTTCTTTCGAGAAGGTGGAACTAGAGGGCAGAGGCGTGAGTTGTATACTTTATCAACCGACTTCAACAAAGAACACCAATTTTATTATTTTTAATTCCATTATGAACTAATTTTATTTTCTAGAACTTTGATGTAGCCTAACATTGAATACACAGTTTATATTCCAAGTTATTTTATTTTCAATATTTTCATGATTGAGTGTTTATTTATTTTTCTTAATGCTTACAATTTTCCAGCTAACTGTTATTCAATCTATTGAATCATTATGAGACTGAGAGGTGATTTGTGATTAAACCTCTAGAATTAAACACAATTAGTTGAGCAAAAGTAGATATGCTTTATCACGACTAGTGTGATTTTCAAGAAAAATTCAAATAACTTAATGAGTATCCAATTAGTTAAATTCACATAGAGATATGAAATTATTAGTTAGAGATATTTTTGATATTGTTTGAGAGAAAATATTGAATAGTTAAGGGATTTTTATCATCAAGTTGAGATAATTGAGATTCTATAACAAGGAAGAATAAATTGTATGAGATTTGCTAGGTGAAGTCAAATGCTCTAGATCTATTCTTATTTTAAAATCTTAATTTTAATGCTTTTGTCTTTAGTTTAATTTAGATAAACCATTCTTCAAATTTCGGTTTTCTAAATAGTAATTAAGTTAGTCAATTTCAATACTCAACAGCATAATTATTTCTTGTGGGTTCGATAACCGTTTTCTTTAAAACACTTTACTACTTGTTACTGTGCACTTGCAGATATATATTTATGCGAACACCTCTCTCCATAGTGTAGTGAAGCCAACCTTCAGCCCACTGTAAACCACAACTCCTACACTTGATGACGTTGCACCACTGAAGCCAATGAGCTGCCCGTCCACATCACTGTAACCATGCTACCATCCCTACGACACCAAGTGCTGCCAGCCACCATATCACTCCTCTTCACCATCGAAACAACCTAAACCACAAGCCACCACCACCAACTTTCGTGGGAAGCAAAAATCGAAACTGCTCAGTTTTAAGCCCATGGAAACAGAGCAACATTGCCGAAACTGAGAGCATGCCACACGCTTCCTCTCATGCCACCATGGATCACCGAGCGACACCACCATGGACGAGCTTCTTCCACTGCCCAAGGCCTTCTCCGTGACCACCACCTAAAGCCACCATCATCATTTTTTGTTGGAAGCAGAAAGTAGCAACTTTTCTTGCTCCTCCGCCCTGCACTACCTTACACCACTGGACGCAATCTTGCCGCCACACGTAGTGGTCAACCAACATGGAAGCCAACCCTCCACTCATCCCGGTCGTCCCACGTTGCCACCTCCACTTTGTAGAAAAAACATAGCCACAAATCCACGTTGCATGCCCTTTTTGTACGGCCTCTGATCTGTTCCTCCTATGTTTTAAACTTGTGTGATCTTAACCGTTGAAGTTAGGTAAATACCCCTGCCAATAAGTGTTGATCGTAGAATTAATATTTTATGATATGATTCCGATAAAATAAAGAAAAATTAAGTGTTTGAAGGTGGAAAATAATTTAGACTTTGATGTATTAGTCGGAGATATTAAGTGGATATCGATGAATTTGAGAAGTAATATAATTTTAGGGTTAGGGAAATTTTAGAAATTTAGGAAAAATATGTTATTTTAGTATTTCAAAGTATTGAAATACGTGTTTGATTAAAAATTTGTGGAAGTTACATGACTATTTTATAGGTGATAATTAATATTTGCTCGGCACTATTATGAAACAATTCTGAAATGCTAAAATGTCTAAGTAAGCGAGATTCCTATACTAGACTTTGCATAAAATGATTGGATTGAAGTTGATTTTAAAAACAAATATGCATGTTTTGTAATGAAAAGAAAACCTTGAAACAACCTCGGTCATTTTATCTGTATTCACATAAAATCCCATTTAAGAAGGTAAAATATTTTTTGTCATAATTGGTGTAGAGATGAGCTATTTTTGACATTCTATTTCTGAATTATGCAAAAAGAGCGAATATGAAAATTTGTGCATGATTATATGAAGACGAACCAAATTAGTTATGTATTCTGATATGATATGATGTGATTTTTGAAAACCTATGACATGACATTCTGTTTTTGTTCTATTCTGTTTTAACCTTGTCACATGTGTAAAATTGTGGCCTTTGTTCAGGTTGGTACCAACATTTTTTATTTCCAATTCACCTACTTTGGAAGCCAAAGTGGTTTTCTGTGTGGTCTTTATTGTGTGCATGCTCGAGGCCCTAAGAATGAATATGGGGAAGATTTTACATTCTGTTTTTATTTGGTTGGCCGCCAAGGTTTGCACAACCCTACCACGGGGCTTAAGCATGAAATTATGTTCTGATGTGATGTTTCAGTTATGTTATACCAAATGAATTTTGAATAAGGATATTTTTAAAGTTTCACTCTGATATTTTCGATAACATGTTATGATTTCCGCATTTTGAAAGTATAAATATTTTATTCTGTCTTTTGAACTCTATAAATGCTCATGTTTACATACTAGTATATGTTTTATACTTACTGAGTTGTTAATAACTCGCCCCTTATCTCCACAATATTTTTCAGATAATTTAAATATTTCAGCTGAGTATCAAGATTAAGGAGAGTGGGTGAGATGATTGAAGTATGGTGGATTAAGCATAGAAGGTTTCTATGAGTGTTGGGGAATTTTATTAAATAATTTTATCGTGTTCTGATGACGTGATATATTGAGAGGCTAACATTTATATTAAGACTTTGTGTTGTTATTAGTTAATTATTTTGGAATAGTTGGTTTAAAACATTGAGGATTATGTGTAATTAGGAACTTGGATTTTATATCTATATGGTGATATATTATTTTAAGGGACAAGAAGTAACTCTCCAACCCCTCCAGAGCTGGGGTGTTACATCAATACTTTTTGTGTTACATTGCGTTTATTATACCCATCTTGATTAATTCATGGTAGACTGGACACTCAGGACAATCATCTGCCTACAACAGATATGGTCTTTTACCACGACTAATTTTACGGAATAGCTAAAGTGACTTTTAGCAACCAAAAATGCATTGCTGGAAACATTGTGCTGATATTAGGCAATACAATTCTGAGCAATTCACCGCAAATAGTAGAGGGTATTTGCCACGATTTTTATGAAACCTGAGGCATTGCTTTCGACCATATTTTGAGTTTTTGCCACAAAAATGTTTTCGCCGCAAATCAAAACATTTTGCACGACTTTTTTTGCCTGAATTTTTTTTTGCATTGATTTTCTTGCTATTTGCCGCGAGTTATAATCGTGGCAAAAAGCATTATCTGTTAGCATACTGGAACCATCATTCTTATTTGCGTGGATATTATTATAACAAAAGTCAGGTCCTCGATTCCTTTGCTTTGTAAAAGTAATAAGGCATGACATTGTGATTATTCACTGAGAGGAAATTTAACTGGAATTCGCATACATGCAAACCAAAACATAGGATTAAATGAGAGATATTAGGACTTGGAGAAAAATCTCATTTAATTTTCATTAAGATGAAGACAAGGTAAAAATTGGATAGGAGAGACACAGCCACGTGTCATCAGCATGACTGCCTCGTGGAGAGTAAAAAATCCGTCTTTATGAATCTTCCTGGTTTGTAACCAGACCACTCCCTGATCTCTTATTTCCTTTTATTTTTACACCTAACTCTTCCAAAGCATCTATCTTTCTTAGTCTCGTTTGATTACGCAGTTTAAATGAAATGATATGAGATATTTTTTTAAAAATTGAATAAAATATTATTATAATATAATTTTTAATATTATTATTATTTTGAGATTTAAAAAAATTGAATTATTTATTATATTTTATATAGGAGTTAAAAAAAATTGTAATGATAAGATGAGATAGGTTTGCGTATCCAAACCGAGTTAAACATCTTGGCCGAACTCCACCATCAACAATTTAGTTTCATTTTCTCATGCCAAGCACCGTGACACTACCTAGAGCACAAACCCTTATCCCAATAACACAAAACTCATACTTTGGAAGAGCCAATTGGTAATTTTGACCTAGACACCCCACCCCCATTTCATGTTTATTTTGGTCTTTTGACAAAGATGTGTGTATAACCATCTTCTTTGGTTATACATCTAGGTAATTATGAGACTCGCATAATTAATAAAACATCTCATTATTCCATTAAAAAGATTAATCTTTGTAACAACCAGACCGGCCAATACCAAACACATGTCTTGGGGCGGCTCAATATATTTTGTGGCTTAAGGCCATTAGCTTAAAAATGATAATAATATTTAAATATAAAATGATGAAATTTTATTAAAACTTGGATTTAACTTTTTAGATGCAAAATTGCTTAATAATATTATAAGTAGAAATAGAATCTAATTTTTATGTAATTGGAATACTATCTTCTATTCATAATACTTCTTTTAATACTTAATTTTCAAAAAAAATCAAGGCATCAATATCAAAATACATCATATTTTAGGATATATCAGAGTGTAATACATCATTATTTTGCCACTTCTATTCAAGTTTCAACGTTGTTTGAAACTTTTGTACATTTTGGCTAAGATATTTTTGAGTAAAACTTTTGCATTTACTATTTTTTTAATTTTTTTACCAAATTCAAGCCAAGCCCACGTACTATAAACTTTTGTCTTTTAGGTTAATATATATGGGTAGCCCACTTGAGAGTTAATGAGAAGGTTTTAATAAGCTATGGGCTCAAAAAAGTTTTTTGGTGGAATATGGATTTTTTCTAGCATGATAATCAGGTTAAAATCATTTGATATTTTATGGACCTAGTGAAATCTATTTATTTGGTACTTGGCTGAAAAACAAAATTATGGGACGAGTTGGGTTATTTTAAAAGTTGAGTCAAGGCCCATTAGTATTTATTAAATATTCAACCCATGTAAATATAGACAAACCAAAGAGATTTTTTAGATTGCTCTAACCGGCCCACTCCAATTGTTAGGACGATTCACTATTCAAGACTTAGGCCCAAGATTTCTTAAATGAACCTACCCAATTACCCTAAGGCCTAGACTCGTTTGCTCTAAATCGTGAGACCCAAGCTCCAGCTTAGTTATAAACTCTCCACAATGCACGTCTCCTTCCACTAGGATTCACGACAACATTATATATAGAAAAATTCTATACTCAGGCGATTTCGGGTATCCAATGTAGACAAATCACAACTTGGCATTCCAGGTCATAAATGAAATGGGGTGTTTCATTTAAGAGAGAAAGTTGTGGGAGAGTGTAGCCATGCATGCAGGGAAACAAGATTTTGTACAAAATGGTGCATTCATAATTTGCCTTCTATCTCCTTCCATTCCTTTTAGTTTCTATTTATGAAACAACATTGCTACATGCAACCAGTGTGTGGAACAGTTGTGTAACCATGATGTTAGCATTTGTCAAAAATTTTAAAAAAAATTGAAAAGTCGACTGAAACCGATTGAAACTCGTTGTTTGAGTCCAAAATTCACCAAAAAAATAAAAAACTCTCGGACTCCCATATGTTGTCCCACACATCCCTCTCTGGAACGTACTTTCTCAGAGCACCTTTGGCCTCATCCAAAGCATACATCACCCCTCATCCATGGCTGCCACTGGTCATCTCCATCCTGCTAGTATGCTTTCTGGCATCTCCTCCTAAGCATCATTTTCCACTTCGTAAACCATCTTGTAAGTGTAGGTCTAGATTTTTTTTTAATGGGGTTTCTTCATTTCCTGGGCTTATTTTCTGGTAATGGGGTTTCTTCATTTTTTTTTTTTGAGGGGTTTCTTCATTTTCTGGGTTTTTTTTTTTTTTTTAATATGGGGTTCTTCATTTTCTGATTCTTAATCTTGAACTAAGGTCATTGGTGTTCTTCTGTGGGAAGATGAAGGGAGCATTTCTTCAGGAGCTAGGGTAGAAAATTTACACTACATAAATATTAATAGACATTAACCTCTTGATTCAGCCTGAAAATTATAAAAGATTCCACACAACAAAAAAAAAAAGGGACTGAAAAAAATAGGGAAATAAAAGACTGGGGACACAGGAACAAGGGAAGTGGTGGAGAAGACGAAGACAGTGACTTTGGGTGTTCGTGGAGAACACAACGACTGACTATGGAGAAGATGAAGATTGGGTTGCAGCGGGCTTCGACTTCATGGAGGACGATGGGGCTTCATGTGGATGTAGAAGAAGAAGAAATGAAGACAGAGTGAAGAGTGGCATTCGTGGGGATGGGGCAGAATGGGAACGAAGATAGAGTGCAAACAACGTCATTGCTTTGCCATGTTGGACACGATGCCGCGGGGGTTCCCCAAGGCGGTTGCGAGTAGCATTTTTCTTTACGAAATCCTCCCTCATCTTCTCGATCCCTCACCCTAACCTATCCTTCTCCATTTTCCGTCGTGTTCCCCCATTCCATTCTTCTCCTTCTTTCCTCCATGTCCTCTTCAATCTCATTCTACATAACTCCATCTCCTCCTGTGGTATTTCAGTTGTTATTGTTCTTTGGATGCATCTGGTATTTCACTTGCATTTGCTATTTCACTTGTTGTTCTAGGAGAAAATGAACAACCTACTAGCTAAATGTATTGAGCTTTCTGTTTTGTGTCGATGCATGTCCTCTCCTTAAATACTTTAATGTTTATAAAAGTTCTCCACTAAAATTGCATTATTCCATATAACAAACTTATAATTCTATCTATGCAGGCACATGTTGACCCTAACATATACACACATTAAATTCTATCTATGAAGGCCTTAGAGTCTTTGGTTTAGCGACTTGAGCCAAGAGGGAGTAACCCTAGAATGCCTTGTAATTTTCGACCCTATTTAGAAACCTAGGCCCAATGGCTTTAGGTCAATGACCCAAACCCTAGTCACTAGTGCCGTGTGTCATGCATGTGTTGCACTATAAATCTGGACTTAATAGTGGGCTAAGGGGGGAGAGAGAAGTGTAGGGAAACACCAAGAGGTGGCTTGCACGCCTACCCTAGAGGATTTGCCACTTGTCAATATGCTAGAAACCTTCTAGAAGAATCAAGAGACAAAATGGACCTAGGAAGACTAAAGGATTTTTGGCCAACCAACTCCCACATGCCTAGACCATTGTTTTGGCCTATTTTCGAGTCCCAAGGTAGATTTTCTTGAAAAGGGAAGCCTAGGGAAGAGGAAGGAAGTTTTTTCTAGAAAGTAGCATGGGAAACCAAAGGGAGCTCATGGGGTTTAGAATTTGGTCAGCTTTTGCCAAGTGTCAAAGATGCATTAAGCTTATAGGAGATTAGATGAATGGACTCTTGAGTCAAAGGACAAGTATGCCACTAGGATTTCCGCTACCACATTCCCAATGCACCTCTTCGCTTGCCACTTGTCACTTAGGTTACCTTTAGACCAATGGCACATGAGGAGTCACCAAGGGAAGTAACACTAGGAGATGAAGCATCAACATGGGAAGTGGAAAAGAGAGTGGACGGCTAGGGCATGGCACACGTCTATGCCATGTGTCACTCATGCAAAGTTTTTCTCTTGGGAAAAGGAACAGATTTGGAGTTGTTTTACCTCTTTGCCCTAATGTACAATGCACTTTGTTGAGAATTGGAAGGGGCATAGATGGAAGAGATGGTTTCAGCTAAAGGAAGGACCCACATGCCACCCACAAGCCTTTTACCTTCCGAATGCAATCCAATGATGGGAAACACCAATGGTCATTTTCGACTAAAGGGAAGAAGGAAGAGGGAAAGACCACTTGTCTTACATGCAATGGACTTCAAGCAACCAATGAGTGATTGAGGAAAGTTCTATAAAAAGGGAAGAGAGTCACACGCCCAAGACTTTCTTCTTGGTCATTTTCGAGTTTTGCATGTGTTCTCTCATCTTCTCCACATTCTTCTCACACTTTCACTTGAAGATTCTCTTACTTTCTCACACTTTCTTTCCAACCAAACAAGGAGGATTCCTTTTTCAAAAAAGGATTTCGCTACCATCAAGAATAGATAAGGTAAGGATTGGTTTTCTCTTAGTCTCACACACACAAGTCACTTTCTCAACTCAAAATGAGATTCAAATCTCATAGGATTTTGAGAATGGTGAAATACACACACTCTTACCCGTTTTTATACACACACCCTTGAAGTCGAATAGTGGGAGTTGCTTATTCTCCATGTTTTCGATCACCACATGTGTTTTTGCCTTACTTTAAGTTTTGTTTTACAACTTGAGTAAGATGAAGGGGTTTCGACCTAAAAACCCTAAAGGCTGAATGGTTTCAGGTCAAATGATTCGCTAGGAACACTCACACACTCAAGAACATGAAATAGGGTTTCTAAACACTTTCTAATAAAGTACATTCGGATTTACAACTTGCTAGTATTTCCTTACGTGGATTTTTGTAAGTATACACTCAATTTACTCTTGGTTAATACTTGTATATATTTGAGTAAATCCTTCCATTGTTATGTTTGCTTTGTTTGCTATCTCTTCATTGTTTGTTTGAATACGCTTATATGATCTTGGAATATGAATATTACATGAATGGTATGACTCGGTTTAAGATGAAAATGGCAAAAATGTTCTTAGCATGTTTCATTTCTAAGGAAAACATTGTTGTTGATTTGTGACCCTTGAATATTAAGCTATACATGTCTTGGAAGTTTTGGATCTTACCTAAATACCATGATTTTATGTCTTGTTTTAGTATGCTTTGATTTCTAAGTAATATGTTTGAAGTTTGAAGCATGTTTAAGTGACGATTCTTCATGGTTTTGCACTTACATGTTTCAGCCAAAGCCTATTTTCATAGCCACATGTATGCATTTTGATATCTCATGTGATCTATGTTATTATGCCATGAATTGAATTTGTTATGCTCGGTTATTCCATACACGACATTTCGTATGTATATGTCAAGTGTAAATAAGCATATCTTAAGTCTCATGTCACATGCATTTGGGGAAAAGTGTTTCTAAAAAAAAGTGTTTATGAAGAAAAGAGTTTAAAAGTCTTATCACGACCCAAAGTGCTAGAACGGGAGAATGTCCTAGTGGAACACCTCTGTCCACTTTGGAGTGCTTAAGAATGGAGTGGTAACGTCTGGGTCGACAAAGAACTATCGACGAAGCTCGAATAGATTCTTTTCAAAGAATGTCGGAGCAAGGAAACGCCTAATGCTAGTGGGTGTATAATGCATGTGACCCGACAAACTAAGGTCGAGTTAATATGAAATCTCTATTTATGACGTATTCATCATGGTGTATGGACCGTTGATGGTGCGGTAACTAGCAGGAACACGAGGTGCAAAGGGGAACCGTGTTGTGTCCACCTTCTGAACAAGAATAAGGACTCATATGTTATGGATCACTTGATGAAAATCTCGTGATATGAAAAGGATCACTCGATGAAAATCTTGTGATATGTTCTACAAGGCAAGTTCTGATTAAGATCAACATGAAAAAGAAAGTCAAAAAAGTTTTCTGAAAATGTAAGGTCTCTCTTACAAGTCTTTTGAAAATGGTCAAGTGCATAAGTCAAGTTCCGGTCAAGTCATAGGTCAAGAATATGTCCATGCATGCATTTCATGATGTACCTCTTGTATGCTTGTATTAACTGTGGTATGTTATGTGATTACTTGTTGAGATTTTTTGAAATCTCATTGTGATAGTTTCCACTACCATTCTCCAACCGGAATGGTAGAAGTTGTTACAGGTACCCCGATTCCTGAGAACCATGAATCTAGATGGTTCCATGATAGAGGACGAGTATACTGTACAAGCTCATTCCAAATTTTTGAAGTTCTATTGGTAGATGGACCAGTTGTCTGCTTATCTTGAGCAAACCTCAAAGCCCTCAACTGATGCAAAGGCTGCACAAAGGAATTTGAACAGTCACGACCCGGAGCTCAAAAATCCCATGGAGTCTTTTGGTGTCTGACTCCCGATGGGACATTAGTGATGAAGAGAACGAGAACCTAAGTTATTTTGTGAATGAAAACAAAGAGAGAGAGAGAGAGAACTTATGGTTTAGAACTCAACTTTTGAGGAACAATGTTTTGAGGAGGTCCCGTGTTTTGGGAGACTAAAATTATACTCTATGCTTTTGGGATGCTATATATTTATGATACATGTTTATGGTTTGGACAATGTTGGGGTATTTTGTTAGAAATGTGCCATGTGCTTTACAATTGCTCTTTGCATTGCTTACATAGTCCAACCTTTACTATTTTTCGCTGCTATATTATTGAATACTATTAGTGTACTTAGGTGCATAGCATATTATATGTCATGTACGAGGGGTGTGTAGCATTGTGTTACATGTCTCGGCATTTTAATCACCGCCCAATCCCAAGTAATGTGATAATTAAGAAATTTAATAGCTATTCATTTTGTTTGATATATACATTCAGGACTGTAATGCCTCGTTCCCGGAGGTCCGAAGAGTTAGCTCTTGTAACCTAAATCCAACTTCCATAACATATTTTAAATACGCCAATATTCCCAAAAAGTACAAATCTATTTATTCAAACCAAAATATATGTTCATAAATATATGTTCATCTACCAGGACACCAAAAGAAATACCTCAATGAGATAATTTAAAAACTCCATAAATATTTAGAAATATCTAGTACTCCAAATATCAAATAACATAAAATCATAAACCTATTAAATAAGACTCTCCAATAAACTTGTACCCTCTGGCACTTATTCCTCTATGATCATCAAACCTTACTCTTGACTTCCAGCTGATGCATCAAAATTATCTGAAAAAATATTGTGAAGATAAGGGGTGAGTTACCAACAACTCAGTAAGTATAAAACATATAGTAGTATGTAAACATGAACATTTACAGAGATCAGGATGTAGAACAAAACATTTCCATTTTCAGAGTGCGGAAGCAGAACATGTTATCAAAATATCATAGTGAAGATTCAAAAATAATTTCATTCAAAAAAATCCTTTGGCATAGCATAAATGATGATGATGATCATCAGAACGTCATATCAGAATAGTGGCCATGTATAATGCCCGTGGTAGGGTTGTGCATCTGCGGATAGCCAAGTAGAACATAAATCATTCTGTCACCAAGATGAGCACTCAAAACATGGACCACTACTATAACCCGTGGTAGGGCCGTATCCACTATTATAACCCGTGGTTGGGCCGTATCCACTATTATGACCCGTGGCAGGGCCGTAATTGAATATTGCGGAAACATAATCAAATTCAGAATCAAAGAATCATGCCAAAGGTTTTTAGAATTCATGTCTTATCCAAACAGAGTACTAAACAAAATTATATCATCTTCAAAATCATAATAGATCCAAAGCGTATTTCCTTAATCATGCACAAATTTTCATATTCGCACTTTTTGTATAGTTCAGAAACATAATGCACAAAATTAGCTCATGTCTACACCAGTCATGACAAAAATGCTTCTCTTTCATCAGAGTTCAATGAGTAATGAAGAATAAATAACTGAGATTATTTTCACATTTCTTTTCAACACATATAATGCACATCTTCACAAATCAACCCCAGTTTATTTGTATTTTATGCAAAGTCTAGTATAGGAACCCTGCTTACCTGGACTTCTTAGATTTTCAAAATTTTCCTAAAAAAAATGTCGAGTCAACTATAAATCGTCACCTATAAAATAATTACGTAATTTCGTAAATTTCCTATCAATCACAAATTTACACCATTTAAGCCTAAGCTTCTATTATATCTATTTTAATTCTTCAATACCTAAAAATTCCCATAACCTAAAAATATCCTCATTCTCTAAATTTCTTTGATATCAATCAACACTTAAGATAAGTACTAGTAAAAATTTCATTAAATAATAAAAAAATAGCTTTAATCATATTTAAAATGTTCAAAATAAAAATTACACACTTACTATAAAAATAATTTGCTACCAATAGTACAATTTTAAAAAAATCCTATTTATTTTTTGTACAATTTTTTATACATCACACAAAGACCACGTAAAAACAGATTTAATATAAACATAATTCCAAACTGAAACCATCCAAATAATAAGGGCAATATTGTAATTTAATATCAAAATAACATGTAAAACTAAATTTACATAGCCTCTTAAGAAAACATTTTCATGCGTTTACGTGGTGCAACAGTCGGCGAGGTAGGGGCGTGAGAGACTCACCTAGAAGGGAGGAGCTACGTGTGGTGCGGCAAAGAAGGTGGCTGTCCCGGCTACGAGGCATTGAGAGAGAGAAATGAGTGACGGAGAGAGACAGAGAGGAGAATGGGTGAGTTCGGGGGTAACTTACCGAGAGGAGAGCAACGAACTTGGATGGAGTGCAGTGCCCTACGATGTTCTCTATGCGGTGGTGATGACGTGGAGGAGGTTGGCGGCGTGGGGTGGCAGGTTGGTGGCACACGGTGGGGAAGACTACTTCCTCTGTTTTGGGAGTCAAAAATAGAGTATTTAGTGGGTGGTGTTTCTTTCAACGGCTGGGCGACAGTGATGTAGGGTGGTGTTATGAAGGCTCTTGACTTTGCTCGGTGGCTGAGAGGCAGGAGACTAAGACGTGGTGGTGGTGGTTATGCTGTGATATAGAGTCTAAGTGTGCGCTGGGCAATGCTATCACACGGTGGTTTCTGTCGTGCGGGATGTGGTACATGTGTTTCTGGCTGGGCTCGATTGTGGTAGTGGTTGGGGTGCTGCACAGCTGTTCCACGGTGGTCCCGTGATTAATGCTAGGAGATGCGGCTGTTGGTCTTCAAGTGGGTGTGAGGACATGTTGAAGGTGACTATATATAGAAACAAAAATTGATAAAAACCCTAGAGAAACAAAAGGGAGAGACATGCATTAGTGCAAGAGCGTGGAGAAACAAGCGTGAAGAGCAACCCTAGTTGTGGGAGGTTATACATACAAGAGATATGCCTAAATAGGTTGTTGAAACCCTAGGAAAAATAGGAAGAGGTGTGCATGGCATGATCTCACCTGTTCGGCTTTAGGGCTTGTTAAAAGAAAAACAATATTTGGGCCTTGACTTATGTCCAAATTAGCCTAAGTCCTTCCATAACTTGTGGGGCCAAAAACTCAAAAATAAATCACACTTGCTCCATAAAAAAAAAATATTTTAACCGAAGAAAATAATCTAAATAATCAAGCCCAATAAAAAGTCCATAATCCATCAATACTAAATTTGAGGCCCGTACCCTATTCCCAAAAATTACTTGTTAAAATTTAGGTGAGCTTTCCATTCATATTAAAAAAAATTCGAACACGAGTTTCTTGTTAGACCTGGGTGTTACAAGGACCGATCCCCCTGATAATTAAGAAATTTAATAGCTAGCTAGATATATATATCCATGCATGCAGGAAATAAAGCCTAGCTAGCCTGTATCTCAATAATTTATGCCGGGCTTTTTTTTTCTTTCTTTTTTTTTTTCTCTCCTCTCTATGTTCTCCCTATGTTTTTGTCCCTTTCTTTCTTGCTTCGTCTTCTATGCTTCTGTTTTTTTTCCTGTTTCTTTTGTGCTTCTTTTTTTCTATCTAAAAACTTCTATCAGTTGGGTTCTCCTGTATGTGTTCATCCTACATCACATGATTGCTAAAGTGTCGTGAAATTTTTGAGTCTTGGCAGGTGTTAAAATTTTGTACATAATTCTAAGCCTTTTTTTAAGAAGTTGTTCTGAGAGCCATTGATCATGTCTTTTATTTTACTCTTAAATTATAATTCTCTATGCAGTGTTTGGGTTGCACGGAGGTCACCTGGTTATGCTTTTATTGACTTTGAAGACCGTACAGATGCAGAGGATGCAATCCGTGAGTTAGATGGTGTGGTTGATTGCTTTAAAGTTCTTCCCATGGCCATGCCTTTTTTCCATTGTAATGAAATTCTTGGTACTTATAAAAAGTTCTTTCACTGGAGAACCACTGCCAACAAGATGTAATGTGGTAATTAGGCTATGCCTACTTCTCTCATCAATAAAATTCTTCTTTATCAATAAAAAAATATTATATTATAATTATGGACCATGCTTAGCTTTTATAGATACCTTAGAGATGCACATTCATTAAATATCCCTAAAATTGCATCGATAAATTTGCTATTTGGTATTTCAAATACTTAGGATGGAATATTTTAGATCCCTAATATAATATTAAACTAAAACATTCCTACTTACTATATGAGTGCTTTTACACTGCCTAAGAAGCTTTGTCATGAATTAGCATCTCAAATGGCAACGTTTTGGTGGAGTTTTAAGCATAAGAATAACAACATCTAGTGGAGGAGTTGGTCCAAGATGGGATTATCAGAAGCTGATGGGGGTATGGATTCAGAGATTTAGAAGCCTTCAATCAAGCTCTTCTTGCAAAGAAATATTGGAGGGTGATGATGAATCCTCACTCTATGGTTGCAGTGATTCTTAAGGAGAAATATTTTAGACACATATATACTGCATTCTTCTTTAGGGTTTAAACCCTCAACTATATGGAGAAGTTTGTAGGGCTCCTTGGATATGTTGAAAGAAGGGTTGGTGTGGAGAGTTGGGGATGGCAAGAGCATCAAGATCTGGGAGGATAGGTGGGTACCGAAGGCTTTAACCTTTTAAATTTAGTCTCCTGTGAATATCCTGCAAACTGAGGCAAAGGTAGCGGAACTTCTTGATGATGGAAATAGTGGGTGGAATGTGGAGTTGGTTAAGCAAGTACTTAATAAAGATGAAGTTGATATTGTGTGCAAGTTGCTTGTTAGCTTTTCTGGTCTTCCTGATAAATAGATTTGGGCTTTCGTGAAAAATGGCATGTATAGTGTGAGAAGTGCATATCATGTAGAAGCAAACAGCAAAAGAAGGGAGAGTAGGGAATTTTCTAGTAGAATAGATGAGTGATGGAAGAAATTTTGGAAGCTGAATGTTCCTGGGGTTGTAAAGGTCTTTGTTTGGAAGGCTATTACAAATTGTCTTCCTACAAAGAAAAATCTTATGAAAAGGAAAGTTATAAAGGAAGCTTTATGTCCAGTGTGCAAGAGATGTGATGAAATAGTTTGTCATACCTTGTGGAGCAGCAGTGGGGCAAGTGATGTATGGGCATGTGAAAGGAATCCAGTGCAAAAGTGGTCAAGTAGTGAGAAGGATTTTTTCAAACTCTGGTATGAAGGGATTTCAAAGCTACCTCAAGCTCAGTTGGAAGTGATGGTTGTGGTGCTGAGAAGACTGTGGTTGAGGAGATATGGCTTGGTGTTTGATAAAAAGTTTGGGGGGCCTAATGAGGTGTTTAACCAAGCTGTTAATTGCTTGACTAAGTTTCAACAGGCACAAAATAAGCAAGAGAGGCATCAGGTGAGTAGTGGCCAATGTAGCAGAGTGAATTTTTGGAAGCCACCTGTGGGGGAGGTTGTGAAGGTTAATTGGGATGCGACTTTGAAGATAATCGAGAACAAATGAGGGATTGGGGTAATTAGAGATAGTTGTGGTAAAGGTTTGGTCTCTTTGTGTTGCTCCAAATTGAACATTTATGATCCCTGTGTTGGCTGAATTTATGCATTATGGAGAGCTACGAAGTTGTGTGGTGAACTGAGTTTCAATGTGGTGCAACTGGAGGGTGATGCTTTATCTGTGGTTAAATCTGTTAACAATAAAGAGGTGTGTTGGGAATGGCATGGCTAAATGATAGAAGATATGAAGGATGTCTTGAAGAATAGAAGGCATTGGAAAGTCTTATATGTAAACAGAATTTGTAATTATGTTGCACATAGTTTTGCTAAATTTGTTTTACTTGTAAATGAGGAAAAAGTGTGGATGGAGGATCATCCTCAGGAGGTTCAGAGTTATGTTAGCTTTGATAAACAATATAGATAAGTTGATACATGAATACAATATACAGGTTTTGATTCAAAAAAATAACCTAAAGCATTTTAAAATAGCATTAATTACCTTCTGGCTGATGACTTTTTCTTTTCCAAGCCCTTCTTGCCACAACTCATCAATTTGTTTTTTCTCATTTGTGATGAGATGCCTCTAGGCTATGAAGATAGTCTTTATATTCTATAACTGCATCATAGATTTTATATAAGAGCAGTCAGGCTATTATGGGCCTTTTTAACTGTCCATAAACTATTGTTGACATTACATTTTGGTTTTATAGAAGATAAGTACGCGAGAGATCAAATATCTAATGGCCCTTGGCGTTTTGTGGCAATGGAGGTGAACATTTGTTGTGCAAGGGTTATTTTTGTTATTGTTCTTTTGTGAGACAATCTTGTGGGGCTTGTGGTTTCCAAAATTAAAAAAAAATAATCATAAAAATTTCTCCAGACATATTGTTAAATGTTAAGGGAACCCACCACCTTTTTAAATCTTAAAAGAAAATTAATCAATCTAAAATACTCATCTCTAATCAATCTAAAATAATCACATAGATGTTCAAACGTTAGTAATTAATGTTCGAACGTGAAATGTTTTGCGCCAACGTTCGAACGTTAGTAATTAACGTTCGAACGTTAATTGTAAATTTAAACAAAATATGACTCTAATTTAAAAATTATATGGTTTTTATAGTACATAATTTGTGAACAACTCTAAAAAATTGACTTGTATATATTTATTTATACACAATTTGTAAAATATAAATGTATATTTATGTATACATAGATAAATATATATATTTATGTTTATATATACTTGAAGTGCAATGATTTAGTATTAAAGTTGAAAAATATAACATTAAAGAAGACTAAGTATTGAAATTAAAATATCATAGAAATATTAAATAATATTTGTCCTTACATATATTAAAAGAAAAATATAAAATATGATAGAATTTCGTAAACAACACTCAGATAATAGCGTTGTTCATGAAATTCGTACTACATATCTCCTCAGTCAAGGTATCAACTTTGTCGTTGAGGATACCTACACGATGGGCTATCTCGACGACAGATGCCTCTAGACCCTGAGTAATCGATCGATCTTACGATCGATTTGCGCAATCAGCTGTAAGATCACCTCATCTACCCAAGCAGGCCGCACATATCTTGCAGATGTACTCGTCGGCTGCTGACTACTCTCCACACCTGGCTTAGGCTGTGTTGGAGGAACTAGATCCTTTACAGGGGTGGCTGACATCTCCTCGCCTGTCCAATGCTACGTCGATGTGTGGTCATGTCGAGGGGGCTCATCTGATTTTGACCTGCTCCTCCAGTTGGGTTGGCACTCTCCGAGCAAGTAATAGCCAGCTGATCAGGACACCATATGGGAGATTGTCCATGGAGACGATGCTCGCCTCGTAATGGATCTTCTCAAAGATGTGCAGTGGAAAATCTATGGGATCTCCACGTGCCACTCGTATCAAAAACTGTGCCCGAAGCTGACTAAATGTGGTTTTATGTGCCATAGGATCTACGTTTGTTGCAACAATAAGGTGCAAAATGTGGAAGAAAGGTAGTATATGGTTTTGGTTGAAGGTGTTCTTCCTCTCGATCTGTATGTGGCCCCTCCCGGTGAGGATGGAGAAATCCTCATCTCGGTCATCATCCCGAGCCTCGAGGCTAGTATCTTCAGCCTTTGACCAGTCTGCATCTCTGGTTGATGCTGGCTCAAATGGGCCAGTAGATGATGCAGAAGTGCCTACTTCCTCACGGGGTGTAGCGTGTGCAGATGTAGATGTGCAAACCATGCCTAGAGAGTCAGCCGTAGTTGATGTCTCAACTCCTCGACGAATCTTGAGGTGCTCGACGATGACATTTGGTTAAATCTCAATGGAAACACCGCGTACAATCACGGTGTGAGAGGATGCGTCTTGAGGAATGTCATACATCTCCATATAGAACTCTTGAACCATTTAGGGGTATACCTTCCCCTTCAATGTGCAGATATTTTCCCAACCTCTACTGACGAAGACATCTTTGAGGTTCGTCTCCTCCCATTTGAGTTCATCGAACTCATTGATCAGGACCTCTCGCTCCACCATAACAGTGCGAGCCCTAATACAAGCAGTGTCCTGAGTGGCTCATTCCCTCCCTCATTTTCTGGTATGCAAAGGATGAGCCATATCCTGAAAATAGAGAAGTAAAGAAAATTATTTACATTGATGCATTTTTTGGGTTAATTTTAAGCTGCTCTGCATTAACGTTCGAACATATTAAAAAAAATGGTCGAACATTCAGATAAAACATTCGGACCTGTATCATTTACGTTCGCAGGTAAAACACATACGTACGAACGTATAACATACACGTTCAAACGTAAGTAGTAAATAAATTTAAATGACGTACGTTCGGACGTTTATGTTATACGTTTGAACGTATGGGTTTTACGTGCGAACGTAAAGGATGCACGTCCGAACGTTGAAGCATAAATAAATTTAAAAAGTAGTACGTTTAGACGTTATAATTAATCGTTTGGACGTAAATGTTACGAAAAGTAACTTCAAAATGTAAAAAAATATACGTTCAAATGTAGAAGACATAACGGATATGTAATTGAAACATCGTATGTTCGAACATCTTGGTGAAATGCTCAAACGTTATGACACAGAATGGCTAAGTCGACTTAACCATTATTGAAATATCCAAAATCAAGTTATAAGGTTCTAAATGCCGAAATGCCACCGTATAAATGAAGTAGACACTTCAAGAAACTTTTCTACGATGACTATATGGCCAATGGCAACCCGTGGTTGTCGGAAAATATAGTTGAAAATCTGGCCACCACTTGGCCCATTTTAAACAAAACAGAACCCAAATCTTAAAGAAAATATATGTTACAAGTTAAAAGATTGATGCCTACCTTTTTGTGACTGCTGTGGGGGGGTTTGTTGGCGGTGGTGACGGAGGAGGGGTGGTCTGCAAACGGGAATGAGTACAAAACGGTGAAAATGATGTTTTGCCATTCTATTTGGGCTTATATACACGAAGCGTTTGACCGTAATTCTTAGTACGTTCGAACGTTTGTCGATTAATTTTTCAAAATATTGACTATAACATATTATATTATTAATATATGTTATATATTATAATGTATACTATAACATATAGCATATTATATCTAATATTATATTATATAGTATATTATAGTATATATATAGTATATAGTATATATATAGTGTATTATATACATACTGTTCTATATATATAGTATAGTATATATCTAATATTATATTATATATTATAATATAATATATTATAATATAATATATAATATATTATATATATAGGATTTATTATAAACTAATGATCTTTATTACATTATTCTTCTTCAACACCTTCTAGTTATCATATACCTAGATCTGTTATTACATCAATTTCTCGAAATAAATCTCAAAATTTTGACAACAATTACTAGAATCTGGACACACAGATTCAAAGAATTATTCCTAGAAATATTATTAATACACTAGTATATAATGTTAATCCTCCGGATAAGGCATCCACCTCTCATAATCTTGAAAATGAACCTTCTTTTCCAACATATAGAACTCCTGATATAGAGATGATTTCCAAACATACACCTTGAGTAAAGAGGAATTTAAAATTAATAAAGAATATCTCAAACAAGATTATATGAAAGAAGAAAATAGTCACAAAAGATTCATATTTTTCTTGAGTGTTACAAAAATAGAAAGAGATTATATTCAAGAAAAATATTACGAGTAGAATGAATACAAATTAATATACCTTTGTTTACATGGTTTGAAAGTTATAAATCAAATCAATTATCAACTATAAATAGAACTAGTAATAAATGGATTAAAGAAGAAAATAATTAAAATGTTTATGAAGAATATCCTCCTTTTGAAGCCATTAAATTCAATCAAAGAAATGCTCAATCCATTACCTCTGATGGATTCCCAAGACCCGTTTGATCTAGAATTAACAAATTATGACCCTCACCAGAAAATTATTATGATATAGTATATATATAGTGTATTATACACTTAGATATATATAATACACTATATATTCACAAGTAGTTAGAGATGATGTCCAAATATATACCCTAAATAAAGAATAATTTAAAATTAGCAAGGCATATCTCAAACAAGATTATATGAAAGATTAAAATTGTCACGCTCGCGCTTTTTCTTTTGAAATATTTTTATAAAAAAGGACGACGGGAATTACCGTCCTGTTTAAAACTTTTTCACTTGCATCCCCAGGGTGCGAGACTCTACGTTTATAAATAAAATGTGCTTTGATCATAAAAGAGGGTTACAACGGAATGCATAAATCTTATAATAAAAAGGCCTCGTACGTTTAAAACTCGTGCCTAGACTTCCGTGCTCTTTCCCGTGGGCCGTGTCCGTCCTGATCGTGCAGTTCATGTGAGGGGGAGGGACATGCATAAAAAACTAAAATGAGTCGAAGACTCGTAAGCATTACTTCATACGGTTAAAATATAACAACATAGGTTTTCATTCATGCATTCATCAATCGTACATACTATTACGTGCGTGCCTACGTGTCTTGTGTGCGTTCGTTTGAAAACGTCACTGGACGGGGCTTTTCTTTTAAAAGGCTTTCCTCTATTTAAAACGTGTCCCCCGTCACTGCCTTCATTTCTTCAAGAGTCGGTGTACGGGGTTTTACTTTAAAAGGGCTTTCTCGCCGTAAAACGTTTCCCCCGTCAGTGCCTTCATTTCTTAAAGAGCCCGTGCTCTTGTGCTCTTGTGCATACATGTGCGTTCGTGCGTGCGTGCGTACATCCATTCTTTCTTATCACTTTCATAGGCCAGTACACACAATTACGCCCCGTGTGTTTGGGGTTAGCGGTCTTCCTTTGGACCCGGATTCCGCCCGTGGCCACGGGTTGGGAACCCCTTTTCATAGGGGGCAGCACTGGGTGCACTTCCAGCGCTACTTACCCGGCATTGCAATCTGCCCATTCATCGGTACCCTTTCGTTCATGTCATGTGGCCGTTACGTGTCTTCATACATTCATGTTTTCGTTTCTTTCTTTCTTTCTTTTCATTCGTTCGTTCATGTCAGCTCGAAGGAGCTGAAGCTTTCATTCAGTTCGTTCTTTCATTTAACAGTCATTTCTTTTCATGAGAAAACATTTCTTTTCGTGAGAAAATATCGTTTGGGGCATAAGCCCGAAAATGGTCTTTCCGTTTTCTTTTTCAATTTCATTTCAGTTCTATCTTCTCTTTAACAAAGAACATACATGGGCTTAAGCGTCAGCTTCCGTGGCATCTTATAAGTGTCACCTTGAACTTCGTCAATCATCGCATCCGCGAGTATCACCTCGTGGTGCACATGAGAGCGTCGGTTCGTAGGATTCACAAAAGCATCTGCTTTCATGCCTTTCATGCATCTTCATCAGTTTATGGGTTTTTCTTAGAAAATACATACAATACATACAGCGTATAGTCATCCATTCACATGCGTACAATTAATACATGAGGGTGCGTAAAAAGGGGCTGCCAATGAGGGGCCGTACATACTTATACTTTTGAACATTTAGCATTTTCTTTCTTAAAACGTTTTTAGTCTTTTCGTGAGCATTTCAAAGGAAAAGCGTTTCTTGTATCTTTGATAACTCTAGAAGAGTATGAACGTAACACTTACCTGGACTCCATGCTACTTGCATGTCATTCAGTCCATTCACGTGCTTGTCAGACGGCAACCTACATGCATACACATAACCTTAGCATCATTCTCTATCTAATGCATAAGTAACTTAAACTATAAATAGAACTATGCTATACTTAGAACACTCTCCTTCTATCCCATGCACTTACGTGCCCTTCACTATGTTAGACCCTTCGGGGACCACTTATGGTCACCACAACTTCCAACTCAAAGTCTTGCCTCGAGTGCTCATCCACTAAAGTGAACCCCTTATTCACCTTAGGATTAAGACACTAGGACATTCGTCTTATTCTTCTTACAACCACATTCGACGCATGATTCCGACCGATAGAATCACACATCTCAATCCTAACGATGCATCCGTCACTATCTTCATGCATCTTGGCCCACACTAAATCCTCATTCCCATCCAGCAAGACACATGGCTCTAAGCCAACTCTGAGGCTTAGTACCGTGCAACTATGCTCATGACAGATTACCCATTACATATGGTGAATCCGTCCGGCACGTGTCTCTCACCATGTTACACAGGTACCTTACCCCTTTATCACCTAAGATCAACGTATATAATACGTTGATCACCTGTTCGTAGGGACAAGGGCCATATTCCGATACCAATCTTCTCTTGACCCGGCTAGCATGACACTTCACGCTACCCGTCCCTTTTGACAGTTCATCCCAACACTTAACACGACAAGACTCCATTCATAACTACGTTTCATGTCACGTTATATAGCCCAGATTGCTCCAGTGCTACACTGTGACCTTGTCGTGTTACCTAGCATTCTACTTCATCACTCCTGACTCATTACGAGTACGGTTCCTCACGTACTCCCGTCACATCGTGACATCTCGTCACGTTCCCATTACGCCATTTCTACACTTTAACACTTCACCCATCATAAGTATGACTTCCAATAACCACGTCACTTCATGACGTTGCCCAGTCATGCTTCCGCTGCGTACTCTTACACTTATTCCACTACTTCACCCATCACAAGCACGACTGTCAATAGTCATGTCACTTCGTGACATTTCCCAGTCATGCTTCCGCTGCGCACTCTTATACTTGTTCCGCTACTTTGCGCATACTCCTGGCCATAAGTCCATCACAGTGACACTTGTCACCTCAGACTACAGGCTACGCCATAGCTACTTCGGGACACTGTTTCACAGTTCCCGACACTATCCATCATGTTCCACGCCCATCAATCACATAACCATCCTTATCTCTACTACACGCCACAAGGAGTGTCGCTGCTACGTGGAGTACACTCCACGTATACTCCCTTCATACACACCACATCACCATTATGGCATACCTACCATATGGTACATCACTTCATCACATGGAGTACGTTCCACTCGTACTCCCTTTACATACGCTCCATCACCACTATGGCCTACACGCCATATGGTGCATCCCCAATCATATGGAGTACATTCCACATGCACTCCATCCATACTCACCATATCACCACTATGGCATACCCGCCATATGGTACATTATTACATCACATGGAGTACACTCCCCGTGTACTCCCTTCGTACACTATGACACATCACCATTATGGCATCCTTGCCATATGGTGTATCACCCATCATATGGAGTACCTTTCACATGCACTCCATTCATACACACCATATCACCACTATGGCATACCTGCCATATGGTGCATCACCATATCCCATGGAGTACACTCCTCGTATACTCCCTTCATACACACTACGGCACATCACCACTATGGCATACACGCCATATGGTGTATCTCACCATCTCATGGAGTACATCCCACATGTACTTTCCACATACATACCACACCGTCAATATGGCATACACGCCATATGGTGCATCGTCCACCACATAGAGTACATTCTACATGTACTCCTCTTACATGCATTACGCCACTGAGTACACTCCACTTGTACTCATCCCGTTCCACGACACGCCAAGAGGGTATATTTTACATATACTCTCCTTGTCTCACATTACGCCACACATAAAGTACACACAGCGTGTACTATCCCCATCCCACATGCCATATCACCATTATGGCATATCCGCCACATGGTGCATTACTCTACCACATAGAGTACACTCCACGTGTACTCCCTTCATACATATCACGGCATGTCACCACTATGGCGTACCCGCCATATGGTGCATCTCACCATCACATGGAGTACATTCCACATGTACTCCCTACATACACAACACGCCACATGCACACAGAGTACACTCAGTGTGCACCGTATCCATTCCACATACACCATGCCACCATTACAGCACATATTCCAATCACACTACACAGCACACTTCCCAATTACGCCCAACACATCACAGTACACTACACGGCACAATGCACCTCCATCCAATACAGATAAGCCCAACACTTCACTACACAGAATGCCCAACACTTCATCACAATGCCACAACTCCACAAATACTAACAGCACAGTCCACAACCTAGTCAACTAATCAATATCCAACATAATTAATAAGGGATAGAGGGTTATACCATCGACGGGATAACCCGTGCGTTGCTTGCCAATCGTCATAGCCGATGATGTCGGAAGAGTCGTACGTGGCGGCTAACTCACGTACGGTGACTGTTTAGGCATTTAGATAGCTAGGTGTGGTCTTGGAAAGGCTCGTGATAGCCTTGTGATGATGGTAAAGAGCATAACATGGCGGATCTAGCCATGTACAGTGGCGGTCAATCACACGCAGTGACTGTCCATCACGTGCAGTGATTACCCATCACATAAAGTGATGGTTTAGACCTAGGGCTTGGCTAAAGGAGGTGTGGTGAATCTCGTGGTGGCGTCGAGGTGGCGCCACGGTGGCTCACGGTGGCAGATCTGGCCATTCCATGGAGGAGAAGCCATGGGAGAGTGAGAGAGAGTGTGCTCTCGTGGGTGGCAGATCGGGGCCAAGGGAGGTCGAGCTAGCTTGGTGGCGGCCTGAGGAGGCTGGACATGGCGGTCATCAGCCATGGGTGGCGGTGCACGGTGGTGCACGGCGTGCAACCCGTGCGTGCGTGAGTGAGGAGCCGTGAGGTGGAGGGAGAGCTTCTGGCCATGGGTCACATGGAGGAGCTCGGGGAAAGGGAGAGGAGGTCCATGGTGGCCATGGGTGGTCGTGGGTGGCCGCGTACGGCGGCGCACAGTGGGAAATGGGCTAGAGACCCATTTCGGGTACTTGCCGTGGAAGGAGGGGGAGGACTGCTTCATAGGGGCTGGCTTCGGTGGAGGATGATGGCCGGTGGGAGAGGAGCTCGCCGTGGGAGCGGTGGAGCCATTGGGCGGCGCACGGCGGCGCTACGCGCACAAGCCCGTTCGGGCTGTGTACTTCCGAAATGGAGAAAGGGAGAGCGTGAGGGGGAGAAGTCGGCATGGATGGACTCGCCGGCGTGAGGAGCAGCCGATGGTGTCGGCGGTGTGGCCTGGCGACGCACGGCGGCGCCGGGCTGAGGCCTTAAGCCGTTCGGCATGAGGTGATCTGCGTACTGCGTACGCCGAAGGAGAGAGGGAGGAGAGAGAGGGTTATGGGGAAATGAGAGGGAAAAGAGAGGGGTCTGGGTATTTATCCCAGTCCTTTTGTCTGAGGGTCTACACGACGATCTAACGACGAATAATTAAAACACTGATTTGAAGATGCGTAAAACATTAACTTAATTAAAAGCACTTAGAGGAATTAGGGTAGATATTATTTTAAACTAATTTTAGTTTATAAAATAATATTCTTCATCATTAATAAAATGATGAAGTCTCACTTAACATATTTTAAAGGGTTAAACCATTTAATTAATAAAAGTTCTCAACATAATTTAAATCCCATAATATCTTAAATAATTGAAATCATTTTAATAATAATATTAAAATGATTCCCGGCAATTATAATATTTTTGGAGCTCTTCAATAATATTATGATTGTTGTATTTAAGATCAAATCTTAATTCAACAATGATGGAAATACTCCTTATAAATATTTCCAGCATATTTAAAACACTGGACGTGCCCTAGAAGTCACACGATATCTTTCGAGACACGCTATCATGGTTCGACACGTATAACGTGACTCGCAGTCGGTAGTGAGAAAGGCAGATGATCACATAATCTCTGCCTTTAGGGTTTGTTTATGTCATCAAGACGAAACATACGTTAGAAAGAGAGAAGCGTACGTAAGAAGAAGGAACTGGGTGTTACAAAAATAGTCACAAAAGATTAGTATTTTTCTCAACTTTTACAAAAATAGAAAAATATTATATTTAAGAAAAATATTATGAGTATTTAGAGGAAATACAGATTAATATTCCTTTCTTTACATGGTTTGAGATCTATAAATCAAATTAATTGTCTACCATAAACAGGACTACTAATCAATGGATTAAAGAAGAGAAAAATTACATTGTTTAAGAAGAATACCCCATTTTGAAGTCATCAAGTTCAACTAGAGAAATACTCAAATATTGGCTTCACACCTTCTAGTTATCATACACCCAGATCTGTTCTTACATCAATCTCACGGAATAAATCTCAAAATTTTGACACTAGATCTTTTGACACCAGATCCCAGAGTCTTGACACACAGACTCGGGAAATTATATATAGACTATATATATATAGTGTATTATAAATATATAAGTTTTGTTGTTAGTTTTATTAATTATATATTATTGATTCATATACATAGTATACTATATATACTATATTATTGTGTATAGTATAATATATATAATATAGTACATATATTATACTATATATAATAATATAGTATATATAGTACACTGTATACAGTCCAGATTACTCACCCTGGCATCCACCTCTCATAATCCTAAAAATAAACCATTTTCTCCAACATATTCACTAGTGATTGGAGATGATGCCTAAATATACACATTGTGTAAAGAAGAATTTAATAAGTAATAAAGAATATCTCGAATAAGCGGGTCATATGAAAGAAGAAAATAGTCACAAAATGTTAGTATTTTTCTCAACTTTTCAAAAATAAAAAGAAATTATATTGAAGAGAAATATTATGAGTATCTAGAAAAAAATACATATATATATAACTATTATATTAATAAATACTAACTATTGAATAAAAGTAACGTTCGAACATGAATGTTTTACGTTCGAACGTTAATATTATATTCTCGCTCGATTTCTTCATATCTGTCATGATCTTTCCTTGTTCAAACATTTCAATTTAACGTTCAAATATGAATGGAGATATATGAGAGGAAATTGATTGACATTCGAACGTGTACGTTTGAACACGATAAGAAAAATGCATGAAATTTCTCGCTCGATTTAGGCACCTCTGTGATGATCTGAAACGTTCGAACGTTAAAATTTTACGTTCGAACGTTAGTCAATGAAAATCACTGGGAATTTATAAACGTTCGAACGTCAAATTTCCTATCATTCGAACATGAAAATAAATGTGCCGGAAATTTCCTACTAGATTTCGAGCTCTGTCATAGGAAGATATGTTCGAACGTGTATAGACAACGTCTGAATGTTATCCCCAGAAAATTTACCCGAGTTTTTTAACGTTCAAATGTCATCTAAAAATTGGGCGGGATAATATAACATTTGAACATATAACTTAAACTTTTGAATGTTACATCTAAAGATTTTGTGATTGAATGAATACACGCACGGGAGGTAGCAAACTCATTTTTGCTGCTTCTCCTGTGGGTTAGAGAGAGAGAGGGTTAGACTGAGAGAGCTAGGGTCATGGGTTAGAGAGAGAGAAAGTTACAATGATTAAGGGTGAAAACCGACCCCTTCGATTCGGTTTTTTGGCAAAACCGACGCTGACCGAAAGTTAATTTGAGGGGGAGAAAACCAGCCGAAACAGGTCGAAGGGGAGGAGAAACACCGGCAGAAACCGTTGCTTCATTTCTCTATCAATTCACGGTCGGTTCCTAGACCGAGCTTCCTCTGAGAGAGTAGAGAGAGTGAGTGTTGCAAAGGAGAGAGAGAGAGAGAGAGAGGATGAGAGCTGGTAAGAACGCGAGCAAGAAGACGAAGTTATTTTGAAACAACGCCGTTTAGTTTAAACGAAACGGCGTCGTTCTACTTAATTTGTTTTTTAATTGTTATGAATTAAACGACGCCGTTTGGTTTAATACCACTTAAGTTAAGTGGAACGACGACGTTTTAAGTACAAAATATACATTAAAAAAATAGTTTATTTAGTCGGCCGGTTCGAACCGATGCCGAACGGGCCTATATCAGTTTTCTATATTTGTTGCCGCATGTCGACCGGTTCTCCACCGGTTTCAGCCAGTTCTGAGCTCCAGCGGTCGTTCTGAGTTAGTCTAGGTCGGTTTTTCAATTTTTTATATAGCCCTAACAGTGATAGAGTGTTAGAGTGAGAGAGAGTTGAGTGAGAGAGGGTTAATTAATATTTTGAAACTCTAGTTCCATTGATTTTGGTAAGGAAAAACTATTTTTCTTTTGTATTTTCTTGAATTTTATGATATTTGTCTTGTGTTTTTGTTATATATATGCTTCTAATAAGTTAGTGTTGTATTTTTTTTAATGATTGGTTGTTTTGGCAATTTGGAATCTTTTGATTTGTAAGAAGATATTGTGAGTGCTAGGTATATTTCTAAACTTTAGCAATATGTTTATACATTTTATGCTTACTCTTGAAATATTGTGATTATTGTTTGTGAATAGTTTATGAGTTTATGGTATTCATTGATGAATTGATATGTGTAGAAAATATTGTTGTGGGAATATTGTGAATATGGTGTGATATAGATTTGAAATATTGTGATTATTGTTTATGAATTTTGTTTGAATATCTTTATATGGATAGGAATGTATTGTGTTTAGGTTTTGGATTTATATAAAAATTTTGATATAATACTTTTTGGTGTTTTTTGAATTTGTGAGTGCTAGTTATATTTCTAGATAATTGTGATTCTTGTTTATGAATTTTGTGAATAGTTTGTGAGTTTATTGTGTTCATTGATGAATTAATATGTCTAGGAATATTGTTGTGAGAATATTGTTGTTGTGATATGGATTTGAAATATTGTGATTATTGTTTGTGAATTTTTATTGAATATGTTTATATGGTTATAAATATATTGTGTTTAGTTTGTGGATTTATGTGAATTTTTTGATATAATGTTTTTTGGTTTATTTTTTAATTTGTTCTTTAACAAGAAAATTATAAGTTTAGGATCTTAATTTAAGTAAATATTAAAAACATTTAATATACATTTAATATGAGAATTAATATTTAACATTTAATAAGTATATATATTATATTCATACTAATTTAGTTAGAATATGATTATTATTCAAATTATAAGTATAGTATAAAACTTAATTTAAAAAAAATGAAAAAAATATATATAACTTAACTATATATAAAGTATAATATACATATAATAACTATAATTAATAATTACTTATTAAATATTCTTACCATTGTGAGGTTCCAAACCATTATATTATTAAATATATATATGTATATATAAAGAAAGCAAGTAAAATACTTTTCAATAAAAAAGTCTTGAACCTAACAACTAAGTAGAGTTGGAATAAATAATAAACTAGAGAGTAAAAAAATAAGGATCAAATAAATGCTTATATAGAAATTATATACTTATTATCTATATAAATAAATAACGCACTCAATTAAGTATAACAATTAAAATTATAATTTAGGAATGATAATAATTAAAATTATATAATAACCTTTAAAATTATGTGTAACAATTATAATAACAATTATATAATAACAATGAGGGAGAATGATCTTGAAGAAATGCCTATCAAATTGCTTGACTGTTATAGTCTCTCCGGCCTTGACAACTCAGACCTTGAGAGTTTTTAAGGCTGGAGAGTCTATGGCAGTTAAGCATATCAAATTGCTTGACTGTCATAGACTCTCCGGCCTTGACAACTCTCAAGGTTAGAGTTGTCAAGGCCAGAGAGACTACAATAGTCAAGCAATTTGATTAAAATTTAGACATTTTTTCAAGATCATTCTCCCTCATTATCTTCTCTTGATAGGAAATTTGTGAACATATTCTTCCATCTCTCTCTAGCTAGTTTAACAATATAACATGCAATACTATTTGTTTGACAATCTAGACACACAATGTGTATTATTGTTTGTAGTGTTTTTTTATAGATATGGTGTGACATAGCATAAATAACCTTAGACCCATTTGGGAATTAGTGTACATTTATGTGTCCACAAATTTTTGAATTGTTCAGTGTAGACAGTTTGAGATTATATTATCTATATTGTACATTTTTGTTACTCCTACTTTCCACATTCAATATGAAGTTCCAGTATCCTCCTTTACTGTTCTTTGGGTATACTGTTCGTAGGGTCACAATCTCTCTATTTGAACATGTATACTTGGAAAACTATGGGGAGGTGCTAGCGAAATTTCTACTAACGTGGAAAGTAGTAGAGTGACGAGATTTGTGCAATATAGATAATATAATCTCGAATGGGATAGGATCAACTACCTTATCAAGAAAGCAATGAGAATTGGAGCATGACATGCATGTGAGTTTTCTATGTACGTATTATTAATAGATAGATAATTTTAGAAATGGACAAAAATTGGATGCGTCTAAGCGATAGACTTGGAAATGATTACGTACCATATGCGCATGGAGTAAGAACCTTTATTGATTTTGCACGGGCCTCTGCTGATAATCGTGGTTACATTAAGTGTCCATGTCGAGGGTGTAAAAATTTGTGCGCGATAGGGTTGGATGAAGTTGAAAGTCATATATTTGTGAACGGTATGGATCTGGTGAGCCGTATGAACAGTCAGCAGATGTATTGGTCAATCATCATAATTATTTGTGGCACATAGAAGATGATTATGAGTAGGATGAGATGGAGGAGATGTTGGGTGACATTGGAGTGAGGATGTTTATAGATGAGGTTGACGACAATGCCTCAAATGGCAGATGGGCTGATTTTGAAAATTTTGCTTCAATGTGAGAAGATGCAAAGTGCGAGCTTTATCCAGGCTGTACAAAACATTCCAAAATATCATTTATCGTGCAGTTTCTTCACATTAAGTCATTGTGTGGGATGTCGACGAAAGCAATAAACATGATATTGGACTTATTTAACGAGGTGCTTCCCGAAGGGTCTGCATTGCCCTAGAACTTTTATGAAGCGAAACAGTTGAGAAAGGGATTAGGATTTGAGTACAAGTCCATACATGTATGCAAGAATGATTGTGTACGAGCAGAAACAAGCATGTCTTGTACACGAAGAGTCGAGGTGGAAGGGTAACAAAACGTGCCGGTTAAGATGTTGTAGCATTTTCCCTCGAGACCAAGGTTGCAAAGACTATATATGTGTAAGAAAATAGCTCACGTTATGAGGTGGCACTTGGAGAAAAGAGTTAAGGATGATGCATATATGAGGCACCCAGAAGTCTCACTTGCGTGGTAGTTTTTCGATAATCAATACCTAGAGCTTGGGATAGAAGCTTCGGAATGTGCGCCTGAGACTCACAACCGATGGGTTCAACCTTTTTGGAAATATAAGTACAAGTTATAGCACTTGGCCCGTAGTGTTGATTCCGTACAATCTTCCACCATGGAGGTGCATGAAGGCGCCAAAATTTTTGTTAATTTACTTATCCTCGGATCACCTGGGAATGCAATTGACGTATTTATGTAGCCATTGATTGAAGAGCTAAAAGAGTTATGGGAAACAGGCATTAGAACTTATGATGCATCCACGTCGACATCCTTTCAGATGCATGCTACAGTAATGTGGACCATAAATGACTTTATGGCATATGAGAATCTTTCCAGTTGGAGTACGAAAGGGAAGTTAGCGTGTCCTACGTATAATAAAGAAACTACTAGTGAGTGGTTAAAATATTTTCAGAAGTTGTGTTTCATGGGTCATCGACGTTATATACCAGCAAATCATGCATTGAGAAGAGAATGTGCTAAGTTTGATGGGAGAGTAGAGGATAGAATTGTACCAAATGAGTTGTCTGGGGAAGAGATAGTGGAACAACTGGTACATGATAGAGCGAACAATTTTGGCAAAGGTCAGGGAAAGAACAAGAGAAAATGAGGCGCAGCAGAATTGAAATGGACAAAGCGTAGTATTTTTTTTTTATTTGCCGTATTGGTCGTCCTGCATGTTGCGAGATAGTTTAGATGTAATGCACATAGAGAATAATATTTGGGATAATATACTGGGTACATTGATGAGCATTAAGAAAAAGATGAAGGACACGATCAAGATGATGAAAGATCTTGAGAGAATGGGAATTAAACATAATTTATATTTGCGGGTGGAAGGCAATAGGGTGGTCATGCCGCATGCATATTTTACGATGAAGAGGGAGGAGAGGATGGACTTCTGCAAATGGTTGCAAGGTATGAAGTTGCCCGATGGGTATGCTTCAAATATTGGAAGATGCGTGAGCCCTAATGACTGGAAGATCAGTGGATTGAAAAGTCATGACAGTCACGTATTTTTGCAGAAGTTATTACCTGTGGAAATTCATGGGAAGCTGACATCTAATATAATAGCTACTATATTATATAAATTCGAGCAGATCTTTCCATCATCATGTTTTGATGTCATTGTCCATTTATCAATACATTTACCATGAGAGATACTGTTGGGTGGACTGGTGCAGTTCCATTGGATGTATCCAATTGAAAGATATTTGGGTCGACTGAAGCGCACTGTTGGGAATAAAGCCAGAGCTGAGGGTTCAATAGAAGAGGCCTATATACACGTTGAATGGTTAACATTTTGCTCTGCATATCTTCATGGTGTTGAGACACGATTTAATCGTCACGAGCAAAATGCTGATCTTGTTGATCCGCCTCCTTGTGAGCTATCAGTGTTTTCCCAGAATGTACGTCCCTTGGGTGCACAAACAAGTTACGATTTTATTGATGGAGAGTTAGGTAAAGTTCGGTGGTATGTACTAAATAATTGCCAGGAGATTGATGATTATCTCTAGTATGTCGTTTCATGCTTCGAATAATTCTAGTTTTATTGAAGTTTAACTATAACTGTAGTGCTCAAAATATACTTCTTTTGCATTTATATATAACAGTGAGCACATGGACAAACTTAGGACGAAAGGCATACAAAATATAGAGGCAAGACACAAGGAAGAATATCCCGGATGGTTTGAAGAACGTGTATGAACTAAAATTATATATATGTTACATTTTGAAACTTTTAACTCTGGGTAACTTTTAATAAATATATACTATTTCAATTATTAGATTTTGGAACAACGTGCTCATGATCTCAGATCAATTTCTCCTGAATTATATGCATTGAACCGTGGTCCCTCAAATAGAGCACTTCGATACACTGCCTGCACGGTTCGAGGTTATAGATTCCATACTTTGGGCCGTGAACATAATAGAAAGACTCAAAACTCTGGTGTGTTGGTTGAGGGGAGTCATGGAGCAGATGATATTGACTATTATGGTGTCATACGTGATATTATCATATTGAAATATCTGGGTGGGTCTGTAACATATGTCTTTAAATGTGATTGGTGGGATCTAGGCGGTGGTCGGGTTTCGATTCAAAGGGATAATCACTTTACGAGTGTCAATACTGTATCTAAATGGTACGAAGATAATCCATTTATATTGACTTGTCAAGCTACCCAAGTCTATTACTTGATTGATTCAATGAAAAGTGCTGATGAAGATACTGGAGAGATAACTTGGTGAGTCGTACAAAAATTTGTCCCTTGAAATATATATGAAGCAGGAATGAGTGCAGATTATGAGAATAGTGGAGATGAAGATGACACTCCGATTGTAGAGGCATACCAGGAAGATGGAGAGGGTATTAACTTGTTTGTTGACCTCAGTGCACTCGAGTTGCTCCCCTTGTGTAGAGATGATGTCCCACCCGTCCATCTCGACCCGTTCGTGTTAAATGATTATTCAATTCAAGTAAGTGAGGAGGAAGAAGTAGTAGAAGAAGAAGAGTCAGAAGATGAAGACGAATCAGAATCCTGGCAAGAGGCGGATAAGGAGGACGAAAAAGAGGTGCATGACGATGATGAAGATGTTATTGAGGGAGATTTTAAAACAAGCATGGAAATACATCTGAAGATGAAGAATAAAAGTACTAAATATTTTATTCATATAGGTGACTATAAAATATTATACTTTTCATAATTTCTTCTAATTAGTTTTCCTTGATATATGTAAGGATACTGTTGTGTGTATGACTATAATGGAGTAAATGGATTGAATGGAATGTAATGAGGATGGAAAGGAAAATGTAGAAAAGATGTTTGATAAAAGGCATTGAGAAAATCAGTGAGCCATTAGGGTACTTTGAGGGATCCCTTAACCTCCAAAACAAAAGGACAATTCTATCAAGAGTTTTCAGATGATTCCTTCTGCGTACCTTATTCTAACAGAAAGCAAATACAAAGCAAATGAAAAACGTTAATAAAATACATTAAACGACATTGCTGCATGATTTACTAAACGGCAAGTCCTTTCCCCAAAATGTGTGCTCCAGGTCTCTTCCCAAACGGTGCGTTCCCAGTCTTGTAGAAAACAGTGCATATCGAGTTCCTCATATTTCACTTCACTTCACTTTCACTTCAGTTTCCTTGAGTCCCAAAGCTTCTTTCCCTTACACAGAGTCATCCCTTCGTCTTCCACTATCCCTACTTCAAGGAACCCTAACAATCCTCCCCTCTTAGAGCACCTTGCCCACAAGGTGTGGGTAAAGTCCCCGTAACTTCCACAAAGACTCCCAATTGTCATCTTCATAGCCTGTTGCGACCCATTTAACCAAGACCTCAGTGGTGGCGCGGTGGCCCGTTTTCTTCAATTGCCTGTCAATCACTTCCTTAGGTTCGGGTAAGATTTCATCTTCGTTATTAGTTGGTGGAAGGTTTGGTAAGGGACAGATCTGAGCCCCAAGTTTTTGTTTCAGGCATTAAACGTGAAAAATTAGGTGGATCTGTGAGCTTGGGGCTAGATCCAGCCTGTAGGCCACTTGACCGAGATGCTGGAGTACACGGAAAGGACCATAAAACCTCGAGGAGAGCTTCAGGTTCTAGCGAGCCATCACTGACTTTTGGCAGTAAGGTTGTAAATGGAGGTAAACATAGTCACCTACTGAAAGTACTCATTCTGTGCATTTTTTATCAGCATAAAATTTCATTCTTGACTGGGCTGCTGTGAGATTGATTTTGAGTAGTGTCTTGAGTTGTTCTCTGGTGCGTAGCTGGGTATCCATAGAAACATTTGAGGTAGTGGCTAGAATGTAAGTAGCCAAGTGAGGGGGAGGGTAGCAGTAGAGGGCTTCGAATAGTGTGACTTTAGTCACTGTGTGGTAAGATGTATTATACCAGTATTGGGCCATATAGAGCCATTGAGCCCACACCTTAGGCTTAGTCCTTGCATAACATCGTAGGTACCCTTCTAGAGTTTTGTTTAGGGTTTCAGTCTGCCCATTCGTCTCAGGGTGATAGGCTGAAATGTAATTTAGTGTAGAACCTTGCATCTAGAAGAGAGATTTCCAAAATGAGCTGAGAAATATAGGATCCCTATATGAGATTACAGTCTTGGGCATGCCATGATGTTTGAAAATTTCCTGAAAAGATTTATCAGCCACCACTGCTGCAGTACAAGGGTGGGAGAGAGTAATAAAATGACCATACTTGGTTAAGCGATCTACCACTACTAGAATAACATAAGCCCTTTGGGATTTAGGTAATCCTCCACAAAGTCCAACGATATAGCTTCCCAAGCTTGCTCAGGTACAGGAATTGGTTGGAGAAGGCCAGGATAAGGAATAGTCTCATGTTTGTTGGCTTGACAAGTATCACACTCACAGACTGACCGTTTAATATCATTCTTCATCCCTGTCCAAAAGAAATCCCCTTTGGCATGGTGATATGTCTTAAGAAAACCCGAATGACTTGCATGGGGGTCATCATGTATGAATTTCAGCACCTTACCCTTAAAAGCTGAGTTGGGATCCATTATTATTCTCCCTTTATTTAATATTAAACCTTGTTGAACAGAATACCCTTTAGGAAGTTCTTGGCCTGAATTAGACTTGACCAATAACTCCTGCAGCTCCTGAGAGAATGCATAAGTACCCTTAAGTTCCTCAATCCACAATGGAGTAGGAAAGTGATAACTGCCTGGGAGCCCTCCATACTGTTGTCATTTTCATGCCTTCTGGACAAGGCATCGGCAATCTTGTTTTCCTTTCCTTGTTTGTAGTCAATGGTGAAGTCCTACCCCAAGAGCTAAGTAATCCATTTTTGTTTAGATACGGTCCCCACCTTTTGCTCCAGTAAGTACTTGAGGGCCTATTGGTCCGTCTTGACCTTAAAGGCTTGGCCCAATAAGTACGGGAGCCACTTATGTACTGCTGTGACTAGAGCTAGGAGTTCTTTTTCATGAGTGGACGAGTTAAGGCCCTACCCTTTAATGCTTTGCTGAGAAAAGCTATTGGCTGCCCCTGGTGCATCAGTACAGCCCCAATGCCACCTCCACTTGCATCACACTCCAACGTGAAGGTTTAAGAAAAATCTGGGAGTCTTAGAACAGGTCGTGAAGTGACAGCCTGTTTAAGATCCCCAAAAGCCTTGGTAGCCCCTTCTGACCATGAGAATGAATTCTTTTTTAATAAGGCAGTGAGAGGGGCAGCAATCAGTCCATAGCGCTGAATAAATTTTCGATAATACCCCATCAATCCCAAAATACCTCGTAAGGCCATAATATTTTTAGGGGTTGGCCACTCAAGCATAGTAGCTAATTTCTTGGGGTCTACTTTGACACCCTTTCCTGAAACAATGTGGCCCAAATATTCAACTCCAGGTACTACAAAGAGACACTTGGATCTCTTAGCAAATAAGAAATGTTTCTGAAGGGTCCTTAAGACCTATTTTAAGTGGCCAAAATGATCTTCCATGGATCTACTGTATACCAATATATCGTCAAAAAACACCAATACAAATCTACGCAGAAATGGTCTGACAATTGAGTTCCATTGCGTGTATTACTGTAATGGAGTAAATGGATTGAATAGAATGTAATGAGGATGGAGTGGAAAATGTAGACAAGATGTTTGATAAAAGGCACTGAGAAAATAGTGAGCCATTAGGGTACTTCGAGGGATCCCTTAACCTTCAAAACAAAAGGACATTTCTATCAAGTGTTTTAAGATGATTCCTTCCGCGTACCACTATGGGTTACATACTCTGTAGCCTAACAAAATCATCACCTAAACTGCTTACATGTGTCCCTTATTCTAACAGAAAGCAAATACAAAGCAAATGAAAAACGCTAATAAAAGACATTAAATGGCATTGCTGCATGATTTACTAAATGGCAAGTCCTCTTCCCCAAACAATGCGCTCCAAGTCTCTTCCCAAACAGTGCATTCCCAGTCTTCTAGAAAACGGTGCATATCGAGTTCCTCATATTTCACTTCACTTCACTTTTACTTCAGTTTCCTTAAGTCCTGAAGCTTCTTTCCCTTACACAGAGTCATCTCATCGTCTTGCTCTATACCTACCTCAAGGAACCCTAATAATATAATTAATTCTTTTGAAGGATGCCGCCAAAAAGACAACGAAGAAAGTGCCTCCGCCAAGTCCAAGTCCCGAACCCATTGAGGACTGCCCACTCAAGCAATTCGCTCCTAAAGATCAAGTTAACACGCAAAAGAACAACAACCAGTCGACACCCACCAGTAAGGAAATATTGTCGTTGATAATTAATTATATAGTTAATACTTTTGTCTCAATAACTATATAACTATAATTATACTCTTATCATGTAGTTCATGCATCTGCACGTCGCGGTCGTGGCTATACACGTGGCATCTCTCTTGAGAAAAATAGAAAGCACGAAAGCCTCAAGATCACCATTCCTGATAATTTCACTGGAGGAGTGGATGATTGTAACACCCCGTATTTTAGTGTATTTTTATTGAATGATTATTTTTATGTTATTCAAAAAAAATTATTCTTTTGTTTTAAAATTACTGGATTTTAATTGGGTTATTTTTAGGATTTTTAACTTGGTGAAAAATTATTTTTATGTGCTTTCTTAATATTTATTTTTTGTTATGTATTTAAATTGCTTTTAATATTTAATTAATTATTGTGAGATTTAATTATTTCAATTTGACTTTACCATTACGTTTAAATCATTTTATTTAATTTGTGGTTTTAAAATCATTTCCGTTGGATCATTTTCGTGACCCAAGTTGTGAGGATTGGACCTCATTTCTTTTCCTCTCTTTTTCTTTCCTCTCCTTTTCTTTTCCTTCCTTTTTCTCTTTTTCCCTTATTTTCCTTCGGCTTCTTTCTTCTCCCGCGCACGGACTCTCTCTCCCCTCTCCTCCGCCCGATCCTTCGACCCCTCCCAGCGCCGCCGTCCGTCGGCAGTGGTCGACACCGCCCGGTCCCTTGCATTCCTCAGCTGCCGGCCGTCCTACCCCACCAATATCACCGCCGTTCGTGCCACCGTTAGCCCCCACGAAGCCCACGAAGCCGCGGCACTCTTTCCGCCGTTGCGCCGCCGTCGCACCGCCATTGGCCACCATCTTCCTACCACTTCATCCCCGACCTCTTGGCAACCCTTTGGACCCAACCCCGGCTCCGATCCGTCACCGGTGAAGCCCCACCAAGTCCATCTCCGATTTCGGCATTTTTGGCCTTAAACCACCATTTGCGCCGTCATCCACGGCAAACCACCACCACCATTGGCTTCACCGACCTCTCTAGGCCCTACCCTATCATTTTGGGGTCTTCGTTTGTCTCCGTTGAAAAGTGGGTATTTGTGACCCACGGCCACAGTGTATTTTACACTGTGGTGTTGCTCAGACGTCGCCTTTTTCAGCTTCGTGATCCTCCGGAAATTATCATATAGCGCTGTAAGTATTTCTCCAAAGTATTCTCATGAATTTTATGTATTTTTGCACTAACGCATTTCACTGTATTTTTTTGGCATGCCGGACTGAGTCCGAGGAGTACGGGGGTCGGATGGATTTATGATTGGAGTTGTTTGGGTTGGTTTGATTGGATTGGTTATTGGTTATTGAGGAATGTGGATTTGTGTTGGTACATGTGCATATCATTATTTCATGCATGATCATGTTTGTAAAGGAAAACTGGGTTTTCGTGTATTGCATTCATGTTCATGTGTTTATGAAAACTGGGTTTTCATGTGAGAATGGAATTTGGGTGCGTGCGTATCACGACCCCAAGCCGAGATGGGGCATTATCTCGGTGGAGCTCCTCTGGTTACTCGGGAGCGGAATAAACTGAGTAACGTCCCCTGGATTGTCGCTGGGCGACAATGGGATCGGACGAGAGATTCGTGCCGACTCCGTGGTCCTTCTGCTGGCGGGGACTAGAGGATGTCTGGCCATGTACGCGCTGGGCGCGGAACTGGGCATCGCTACGAAGCCAGGACGTGCGGATGGTCCCTAGGGGAGGCCATGGTGCATAGGGTATTGACGGATTAAATGGACTATTTTCTGGGAAAATAGTGTGAGTTGGATTTTGTGTAAATCATTTTCTGGGAAAATGTTTTACGGATTATTTTTGGGCCAAATGGGATTTTGGCGTGTGTTGGAAAATTATCATTTTCGGGAAAAATGATGTTTTGAGGAAAATGTATATTTCTTCATATGCATGCATGTTGGTGGCATAATGCATTTTATATTCCTGAGTATATTTTTGGGTTATACTTACCTGCGGTACCATTCTGTGGTAACGCAGATTTTGATGCAGATGAGGAGGAGGAGGGCGAGCCTGAGGAGACGGCTCCGCCCGAGGAGTGATCTGGAATCACTGGTTATTGTTATTTTATTTTTACCCTTTTGTATTTCTGGGACATGTGTTAAACTTTATTTTGGGATGATTTTGTAAACTCTTTTACTGATGTTTACTTATATTTAAATTCTGGTACTTAGTTGACTAATCCGCTGCGTTGTTGTTGTACACCGTTGCATGTACACACACTTGGCACGTTCGTTGGGATGTGTGACCGTGTTGTCATCATCGCGGCGTCTCGATTCCCGTGTTTTCCTTACATGGGGGTCGGGGGCGCCACAGGTGGTATCAGAGCAGTTCGGCTCTGGGTAAAACCACATGTCCCATAGGTGCAGTACCAGAAAGTTTTAAAAGTTGTGATTTGAAAATTATTTAATTTAAAGTTTGTGGTTTTTATTGGTTTTATTTAGTTATTGTATATTACTTGTTTGTTTATTTATTTTATTGATTTAGTTTATGGTATGTTATTTTATTGTTTTAATCATTTTATTGTGAGCTACTTCATTGGTTTTATGCATTTTGTCGTATGCTATTTTATGTATGAAATTTTAATTGTTATGATTTGATTTTGTTTTGTTTTGTTTTGTTCGGAATTGAAAGGCGGGTTAAGGATTACGCTATGACAGGAAGATAGTATGACTGGGAAGGCCATTGTTAGGCTTGAACATTTTGTGTAATAGGTTTGGACTCTTGGTGATTGGTTTGTTTTAATATCGAGGTTCGAACATCTTGGTCAGAGTGAACTTTTTGGAGTAGGAATTCGAATTGCTGCTAAGGAGGGGAATAATTTTAAATTGCTTAGGATAATTAAGGTCTTAGGTTCCGTAGAATTTATGTAATGAGTTTTTGGGGTAGGAGGTTGTAAGTTCAACAAATTTCAAGGTTAGATTTATGATAAGTTCATCTGAGGTTTGAGGCTTCATAGTTTTTAGGAAATAAGTTATGATATTTAAGGTAGTAGGTTCAACAAGCAATTAAAGGATTACTTAGATTAGAAGTTTTCGATCTTGCCGACCTTGATAAGCAATTTGATAACATTTGGGGTTTTAGAATTTACAAGTTTTATAGGGTGAATGTTTTAGATTGAGGTCATCGATTTTAAGGATTTCGGAAAATGATTTTTATTTTGTTTAAGGTTTTAGAATTACAAAGTTGAAGGACTGAATTAAAATAGGATTGATGAGAGTTAAGTTACTAATGTGAGAATTTTTTTCAAGAAAGAATTTCTTTGGAACTGAAGGGAATTATCTAGTTCGTGTATTTTCTGAGGATTGAGGATGTTGATCTAATTCGAAAGATTATTGCTTTTAGCTCGATGTTTCAGTGATAGGTTGAGGATTTAATCCATATCAATTTTAAGGATGATAGATGGTGTGGATGTAGGAAATGATTCTTGTTCATTTCGAGGATATAGGTCTAGTGATGGAAATGGTAATGATGATCATCTGCACGTTTGGAGGATTAATGGTTTTGGCTAAGGGTGCGTGACATTGATGTATAGTAGTGGTGAGTGGTTATGGATTTCGGAGAGTATAAGTTCTAGTCTCATTTTGGTTTGGAGAAAGAGACTTTGGTAGGTGTTGAAGAAGAGTTGACACAATAGTGGTAATTTAAGAGACCTTGGCTTGGAGTTTTTGGTGAGTTGATCGAAGTGTGCAGTTGAAGTGGGTTACTCAATGAAGCATGGTTGGGAATAGTTATTGTGATTATCTTCAGGAATTAATTGTGACTTGAGTTCATCTAGGAATTTAAATTTTTGAGGTTATACTTTCTTTTGGAAATTGAGCATCCACTTGGTTGAATTAAGGACATTGTTATTTAACTGGAAGAGAGATTGTTGGGACATCATGTATGGTGTATGATAAGATCTTCGAAGTTGAACCTTAGGTATCAACAGTGGATAAGATGATCAGGTATGCGGTTAATAAAGCATTAGGATCCTTGGGTGCTTTGCAATGACTTTTGGTGGATTGAAGATTTGAGCAGTATGGTTTGCCTTGAGGTTTAATAGTGATGTACTATTGAAGGAACTAGTTATGTTAATGCTAGCTTGTAGGAGTAGAGATAAGTGAGGGAGTTACCAAGAAGGTCTTGATAATGTTTTGGTGTAATCTATGGTGGTTCGTAGTGAGTTTAGTCACCGCTAGATTAGATGTTGTTAAGAATATAAGTGATGAGCTTTTGGGTTTAGATTGTCAGGTAGAAGTTTATAGGCGCTCTTATTGGTTGGTTGGGTGGATGTATTTTATGGAATTGATTTTGATTAAGGCTGCGAGAGTTAATTGAGGAATTTGAGTTATAATTCGTGGTTTCTGGAAAGGGAGTATTTTTCTACCAAGGTGTGATAAGAGTTTTTGGTCAATAGGAATGGAGCTACCTTGTACTCGATGGTGTTAGTTTCTTGAGGACATAAGTTTTATGCATGTTGCGAATATCAGAGTGCGCAGCAGGAGCGTGGTATTTTTGGTTGTAGTCAGGAGTTCAGATTGTGTTGATTTTGGGGAATTAGTGGTGACTTGAATTTTGACAAGATACTTGTAATTGGAGATTAATAATTTAGTTGTGCAATTTGTTATTGATGGTTAGCTTTGGAAGTGGCTATTAGGTTACCAAAAGTAGAATTCAATGGAGGTTTAGAAGTTGTAGCATAGGTGTTGATTTGGAGTTGGCGGCAATAGTTTTTGCTCTTAAGATTTGGCGGCATTATCTGTATGGTGAAGCCTGTGAAGTTTTTACTGACCACAAGAGCTTGAAGCATCTGTTTACTCAGAAGAATCTCAATATGAGACAGAGACGGTGGTTAGAGCTGATTAGTGACTATCAATGTGAGATCAAGTATCATCCAGGAAAGGCGAATCTAGTCGCTGATGCTTTGAGTAGAAAATCTCAACAAGTGGATGAAGCAGAGTCATCAGATTTGGACTCTCTCCTTTATGGAATGAGGAGACTTCTTATCGAGAGTTCTCAGCAAGAGGAATTATTATCTTCAATTTTGGATGTCCGAGTAGTGGATTTTGAAGAATTGAAGACTCTTCAAAGAAGAGATCCTGAATTGTTAGCTATCAGGAAAAGAGTCAGGAAGTCTAGAGGACCCTTGAATTACAGCTTGGATAATGATGGTATTCTTCGATTTCGGAATCGTAGAGTGATTCCCCGAGATTCTGAATTTAAAGAGCGGATTTTGGCAGAAGCCCATGCAGCTCCTTATTCAGTTCATCCAGGAAGCACGAAGATGTATCGAGATTTAAAGAGGAATTTCTGGTGGGGAGGAATGAAGTTGGACATCGCTTTGTTTATTGAGAAATGTGACACGTGCCGTCGAGTAAAGGCTGAGCATCAAAGACCTGCTGGTAGACTTCAACCTCTCCCTATTCCTGAGTGGAAGTGGGATGATATTTCTATGGATTTTGTTGTGGGTTTGCCGAGGACTCCTAGTGGGAAGAACGCAATTTGGGTGATTGTTGATTGGTTGACCGAGAGTTCCCATTTCTTGCCTGTTAATAATACTGACTCTGTGGGTAAGTTGACTCGGTTATATGTCAAGGAGATAGTGCATTTGCATGGAGTACCCAAGAGTATCGTGTCGGATCAGGACCCGCGGTTCACGTCCCATTTTTGGAAGAGCTTGCAGGCAGCTTTAGGCACTAAGTTGAAGTTTAGTACTGCATATCACCCTTAGACAGACGGTCAAACAGAGCGTACTATTCAGACTC